>NC_073402.1:26664085-26878544 GCF_028641065.1 Leucoraja erinaceus | reverse complement strand
AGGTCAAGCTACTAAAATTCTGGAGGGGGTTACAGGGATGTGGAGGGAAGAGACCAAGTCAAATAGAGATTTGGAAACAGGGAGGAAAATGCCTCCGGGTGTACGATTAGGAGCAAAGATCCTATATAGACCTACATAGATCCTATATAGAGCAAGATAGACCACTACTGCTAAATGCAATGGGCTGACGTGTAGTATGCAACGGAACGGAACATGGGCATTTTCTTCATCCATTTCCGTAACCCGACCCGACCCGCAGTGTAATCAACGTTGCGGGGGAACAGTTTGTGTCAATAAATTAAAATTCTGTAAATGAGGAGAGGATTTTTACCAATAACTTTTATTTTTACGAGGATGTTTCCGTAACCGGCTTCCGTCTCCGCACTAGTATCTTTGCTCCGCGACGGGATCTTTGGTGCGGAGACGGAAGCCGGTTACGGAAATGGGGCCGAAAATGACCCATGAATCTGCCCATGACCGTACTATGTCTTTTTTTATCGAGTGATCTATCTTGCTCGCTGTAGGATCTTTGGCTGGGAGCATCGTGCCTGGTCTTGTGATGTGTAATCTGGCTTTCCATCATCTCAAATGAAGGAGGAGGAAAATGCTTATCTTGAGACCCGCCTCTGTTTGCAAGCATGGCCAGCTAGTTGCGGTGTGCTCCAAGCTTATTAGGTTTTTTTTTTAGAGAGATGCAGCACAGAAACAGGCCCTTCGGCCCACTGAGTCCGTACCGACCAGCGATCTCCGCACACTAACACTATCCTACATACACTGGGACAATTCTACATTTACTCCAAGCCACTTAACCTACAGCCCTATCCGTCTTTGGAGTGTGGGAGGAAACCGGAGATCTTGGAGAAAGCCCACGCAGGTCACAGGGAGAACGTACAGAAACGCACCCGTAGTCAGGATCGAACCGGGGTCTCTGGCGCTGTAAGGCAGCAGCTCTACCGCCGCGCCACCCACAAAATTTGGCCTAGTTATCTCCTCCTGTCTCGTATAATTCTACGACAATACGTTCTGAAACAGACCACCACACTGGAGGGCTGCCTTTTATCCCTTCATTTCCCCCACAGTCTTTAAAAGCACACAGCCCTGGTGCATTTAATGGATTGCAGATGGCAATTCAATAAAACACGCTATTTTTTGAAATAAAAACTATCCAGAGTGTAATAAAGATGAACGAGCGGACTGCAGCTGTTCATTTTGCAAATTCTGACACTGAAAAGGTTCTTCCCTTCCAGCAGTCTTTAACCTAATATGTAGTCAGGTGAGTAATTCCACATTACCAAACTTCACACTATATAACAAAGGGAGCCATTTATCCCAAAGAGGCAGGCAACTACACAGGAGGCCTTTGGCTGTTTCACCCAGACAGGGAGATGCGTCAAGTTGTCAGGAAATATATTGAGTCACAGTCATCTAGAGGTCTATATGCAGAAAATACCAACTTATTAATGCCACGAGAGGAACCGTTCAATCTTGAAAGTTTGTGTCGGAAGGAACTGCAGCTGCTGGTTTAAACCAAAGGTAGACACAAAAAGCTGGAGTAACTCAGCGGGACAGGCAGCGTCTCTGGAGAGACGGAATGGGTGACGTTTCGGGTCTAGTCTGAAGAAGGGTCTTGGTATAAAGGTAAAACTGGCCCTAGTGCGTGTCGCATTGTGTTAATGTGTGGGGATCGCAGGTGGTGTGGACTCAGTGGGCTGAAGGGCCTGTTCCCACGGTGTATCTCTAAACTGTGAGTGTGAGTGCAAGTGCGTGTGCGAGTGCGTGTGTATAATTTGGAAGTTTGTTTAAACCGTCTTAAACCTGTTTTGTCTTAAACCACTCATAACCATTCTGAACGGCCGTTCCATAAGCGAGGATGTTGTCTTTGTTTGTGGACAAAGGACTTAGTCTATGGTGAAAAATAAATTCTGTACTGTGCGAGAGGAGATACAAGAAACTGCAGATGCTGGTTTAAAAAAAAAAGATGTGTATATATGTGTGTGTATATATATGTGTGCGTGTGTGTGTGTGTATATATATGTGTGTGTGTGTATATATATGCGTGTGTGTGTGTGTGTGTGTCTCTATATATGTGTGTGTGTGTGTGTGTGTGTGTGTGTGTATATATGTGTGTGTGTGTGTGTGTGTGCGTGTGCGTGTGTGTGTATGTGTGCGTGTGTGTGTGTGTGTATATATATATATATATATATGCGCGCGCGTGTGTGTGTGTATATATATATGCATGTGTGCGTGTACACACACAGATATAAATATGTTGTTTATTACAGAATACTGTGTTTACATATCTGTTTAGATAGTTTAGGGGTACAGCACGGAAACAGGCCCTTCAGCCCACTGAGTCTGCATCGACCAGCGATCCCCGCACATTGACACAATCCTACACACACTTGGGACAATTATATATTTATATACCAAGCCAATTAACCTACAAACCTGTACGAATTGAGTGTGGGAATAAACTGAAGATCTCGGATAACAACAACCCGCGCGGTCACGGGGAGAACGTACAGACAGCACCCGTAGTCGGGATTGAACCTGGGACTCTGGCGTTGTGTCACCGTGCCAAGCCGGAGTGTTGTGCTGCTAGAAGTATTTCACTATTCCTTTTCGGGACATGCGACAATAAAACACTCTTGACTCAAGGTGGCAAAAAGCCCAGGTCCTTCTATCTAATCTTAGCTGCAGATGTGCGTAGATTTGCGTTTGTGTCGAACAAACAGATCATTTCAATTTTGAAGCCTTTCTTTGACTGTCAAATTTACACAATGTTCGGGCAACTGGAAAATATCACAACACTTCGTATGGAGATTGTCGAAGGAGGATATTTAAAAAGGAGATTCTATTGGGATCAGACATGAATTAAGTGTGTTTTGATGAGAAGAAAAAGAAATTTACCATAAATTAAAATAACTGACTGAAGATTTGAGTCATTGAAAAATCACATTTTCTGTCCATTCTATGGAACTGGCTGCATTTGTGTTTTCCAATGAATGCCCAAAGTTGTGAATAATTATCGTGTTATATTATGACCAGTGTTCATTTTTACCCACTGCAAACACAAATTAATTGGCAATAAAAAGGTTTCTAATGCAAGTTACGAATTGACTGCAGATAGACACAAAATGCTGAAGCAACTCAGCGGGACAGGCAGCATTCATCACTGGCGAGAAGGAATGGGCGACTTTTCGGGTGGAGACCCTTCTTCAGACTGACTCTCGGGGGAGAGGGAGATAGGAGGGTTAAGGTGTGAAAACGAGAGATCAAAGGGGACAAAAATCGTTGTTAGCTGAGGGGAAGGTGACCGAGGTATCCAATCAGTAATATTGACTGAGTTTGGCTCATCGAGTTGAATTACCTTGTTTAAAATCTAGAACTCCACTAAGATACATCTAGAAATGGTGGCACTACTCTGGCTCAATTCATTCAGACTCCGTGAGCATTGAACTGAAAACTCAACCATTGATATATATGTGTGAAAAATGAGCAGAGGCATTGAATACTGTGTAATAGGATCCTTAAAACATCCAATCTGAAAGTAATCCAAAATGCTAAGTGTCCCCTTAGGACAAATGAAAAAGTACAGACTGAAGTCACCTTTAACGAAAGAAAACATTTTAAAAATGTGCATTTTCTTCAGGCCATTCACAACGGCAGGATATCCCAAATATTATATAGCCGGTGAAGTGTGGAAATGAAGAAACAAGGAACAGCAGATTCTGGTTTACAAAAAGACACAAAGTGCTGGAGTAACTCAGGGAGCAGAACAGTGGAGCAGCTGGTAAACCTGCGGTCGATCTATCGTTCCCTCTCAAGTCCGAGTTCCGTGTTGAATTTTATACCCAAGGAAGGCTCTCATTGGAAAGATACATCTGGACTGGATGCCAATGGAGGTGGATAGCTGCTGTCCAGCTGGGCTGGAAATCTGTCCTCACTGACAGACGAGAAGCAGAAGCAACATTCAAATCACCAACACCACAGATGCACATGTGACGAGGCATCACTTTCAGCGTGACGTATTGGGCCACGGCAAGACATTATAAAATACAATGAAGGCATTCAACAAAAAATCTCACGTTGAAGGTGGTAACAGCCGGCACTTCTCTCTGCCCTTGCAATGCCTCTTCAAAAAACTCTCAGGGGCCTGTCCCACTTGGGTGTCATTTGCGAGTCACGCAGATGGCGTGCAAAGGTTTTGGACATCCCAAAATCCTGGGGCGCCGTGCGCGACCGTGCGTCATTGCCCACGTCACCAACCGCACCCGACCAGAAAACCTTCTTCCTATTGAGGGAGTGCAGCGTAGGCTTACAAGGTTAATTCCCGGGATGGCGGGACTGTCATATGCTGAGAGAATGGAGCAGCTGGGCTTGTACACTCTGGAGTTTAGAAGGATGAGAGGGTATCTTATTGAAACATATAAGATTGTTAAGGGTTTGGACATGCTAGAGGCAGGAAACATGTTCCCGATGTTGGGGGGGGGGGGGGAGTCCAGAACCAGGGGCCACAGTTAAGATTAAGGTGTAAGCCATTTAGAACGGAGACGAGGAAACACTTTTTCTCACAGAGAGTGGTGAGGTAGTGGAATTCTCTGCCTCAGAGGGCGGTGGAGGCAGGTTCTCTGGATGCTTTCAAGAGAGAGCTAAATAGGCTTCTTAAAAATAGCGGAGTCAGGGGATATGGGGATTAGGCAGGAACGGGGTACTGATTGGGGATGATCAGCCATGATCACATTGAATGGCGGTGCTGGGTCGAAGGGCCAAATGGCCTCCTCCTGCACCAATTGTCTATTGTGCTCCAGAATTAGAACCGCTTTTTGAAAACCATCTCAATTATTATTTTTGTCCGCCTTATTTTGCAATTAATGAAAGACAGTGAAAGCATCTGCAACAGATTGAATATGGACAGGATAAATAATTTCCCTCAGCCCGTGCCTTATAACTCCTCACTTGCTTGGCTGCCTCCAAGGTATTTTCACTGAAGCAGGCATTAATTGCAATGTTGCTCACCTGTCTGGTTGGTTAATGAAGCAGTGCATTACCCACAGCAGATAAATATTGCAAGATGGTCCCTTCGACAATAAATTATCTAATTTCACGAGAAGCCTTGCACTTCTATTAGCACTTTTCCTGTCCTCAGGCCATCCGAAAATGCTTCCCAGCAGAATAAACGTATTGTGCGGTAGTTACAGTTTTAGTTGAGAGATACATATAACCATATAACAATTACAGCACGGAAACAGGCCATCTCAACCCTTCTAGACCGTGCCGAACACTTATTTTCCCCTAGTCCCATCTACCTACACTCAGACCATAACCCTCCATTCCTTTCCCGTCTATACATAGAAACATAGAAATTAGGTGCAGGAGTAGGCCATTCGGCCCTTCGAGCCTGCCCGCCATTCAATATGATCATGGCTGATCATCCAACTCAGTATCCCGTACCTGCCTTCTCTCCATACCCTCTGATCCCCTTGGCCACAAGGGCCACATCTAACTCCCTCTTAAATATAGCCAATGAACTGGCCTCAACTACCCTCTGTGGCAGAGAGTTCCAGAGATTCACCACTCTCTGTGTGAAAAAAGTTCTCCTCATCTCGGTTTTAAAGGATTTCCCCCTTATCCTTAAGCTGTGACCCCTTGTCCTGGAAATATACCTATCCAAATTCTTTTTAAATGATAAAATCGAACCTGCCTCCACCACTTCCACTGGAAGCTCATTCCACACAGCTACCACTCTCTGGGTAAAGAAGTTCCCCCTCATGTTACCCCTAAACATCTGTCCCTTAATTTTCAAGTCATGTCCTCTTGTTTGAATCTTCCTTACTCTCAATGGAAAAAGCTTATCCACGTCAACTCTGTCTATCCCTCTCATCATTTTAAAGACAGATCAAGTCCCCCCTTAACCTTCTACGCTCCAAAGAATAAAGATCCAACTTGTTCAACCTTTCTCTGCAACTTAGTTGCTGAAACCCAAGCAACATTCTAATAAATCTCCTCTGTACTCTCCCTATTTTGTTGACATCCTTCCTATAATTAGGCGACCAAAATTGTACACCATACTCCAGAATTGGCCTCACCAATGCCTTGTACAATTTTAACATTACATCCCAACTTCTATACTCAATGCTCTGATTTATAAAGGCCAGCATACCAAAAGCTTTCTTTACCACCCTATCTACATGAGATTCCACCTTCAGATACAGTGTGGAAACAGTCCCTTTGGCCCACCGAGTCCACGCTGACCAGGTTGTATCCTATATACGAGGGACAATTTACTGAGGTCAATTAATCTATAAACCCGCACGTTTTTGGGATGTGGGAGGAAACCGGAGCACCCGGAGGAATGCCACGCGGTCACAGAGAGAACGCACAAACTCCGTACAGACAGCACCCATAGTCAGGATCGAACCCAGGTCTCTGGCGCTGTAAGGCAGCAACTCCATACAATACATGATTACAATCGAGCCATCCACATGGTACAAACACATGATAGAGGGAATAACTTTTAAGGCAAGGTAAAGTCCAGTAAAGTCCAATTATAGTCTGCGGGGTCTCCAATGACATCAATGGAGCTCGGTACCACGGTCTCTTCAATGCAAATCCTTTTTATCAATAATCTATATGTATCATTTTATTTGAAAGTCTGACAAAATAATACTTCCCGAAAAGTAAGTCAAGCATCACCAATAAGATACAATATATTCTCTGTTTAAGAGGGAACTGCAGATGCTGGAGAATCAAAGGTTACACAAAAAATCTGGAGAAACTCAGCGGGTGCAGCAGCATCTATGGAGCGAAGGAAGAAGGACCTTGCCTTAAAAGCGAAGGAACAATATATTCTCTGCTGTCTAGAAGGAACCTCTGGGCACCATTAGTTTTATCGTTTAGTTTAGTTTAGAGATACAGCGCGGAAACAGGCCCTTCGGCCCACTGAGTCCGTACTGACCAGCGATCCCCACACACTGATACTATCCTACACAGTACACATACTGGGGTCAATTTAGAATTTTTACCATAGCCAATTAACCTACAAACCTGCACGTAGTACGAGTGCGGGAGGAAACCAGAGATCCCGGGTAAAACCCACGCAGGTCACGGGGAGAACGTACAAACTTCCTATTCACAACAACACAATCATTTCTGTTCCTTTCATTGGGAGTCATTTCTTCTTCATTGGATTTTTTGCTGCAGAAAACACATAAAGGTTTGGCAAGAATTCACCAAAATGCTCTTGTCAGTGGGAACACCGCTCAAGGCCAGCTCATTAGAATGTGTCCATCGCAACAATTGTGTTTCTCGACTGCCTGGCCAGATTTTGATGCACTACCTAGGCTCAAAAATACATTATAGAACTTGCTTTCACACTGTTGGCAATGGGGCTATCAAGCCTCGCCAACAAATAGATTGGACAACCTTTTCAAGCGGAGTCAGTGTAATAGTGTCCAAACAACAGTTTCGGAAGCGGGATAACATGGAACATAGAAACATAGACAATAGGTGCAGGAGTAGGCCATTCGGCCCTTCGAGCCTATTCGGCCCGCCATTCAACATTGATCATGGCTGATCATCCAACTCAGTATCCTGTACCTGCCTTCTCTCCATACCCCCTGCTCCCTTTAGCCCCAAGGGCCACATCTAACTCCCTCTTAAATATAGGCAATGAACTGGCCTCAACTACCTTCTGTGGCAGAGAATTCCACAGATTCACCACTCTCTGTGTGAATTTTATTTTTTTCTCATCTCGGTCCTAAAAGACTTCCCCCTTATCCTTAAACTGTGACCCCCTAGTTCTGTGAACCAGTGTGAAGAGACACGAAATGTTGGAGTAACATGGAGAAGATGTTTCCACTAGTGGGATAGTTGAGGACCAGAGGCCATAGCATCAGAATAAAAAGACATATCTTTAGAAAGGAGATGGAGGGATTTCTTTACTCAGAGGGTGGTGAATCTGTGGAATTCATTTTCACAGGCGGCTGTGGAGGCCAAGTCAATGGATATTTTTAAGGCGGAGATGGACAGATTCTTGTCTAGTAAGGCTGTCAAGGGTTATGGTGAGAAGGCAGGAGAATAAGATTGAGAGGGAAAGATAGACCAGCTATGATTGAATGGGGTAGTAGACTTGATGGGTCAAATGGCCTAATTCTGCTCCTAGAACCTATGCTCAACGGGTCAGGCAGTATCTCCGGAGAAAAGAAATAGGGAGCATTTTGGATTGGAACCCTTCTTCAGATCTGTGTGACACTAAAACTAGAGAATGAGGAACCTAGTTCTTCAGACACTAGAACTAGTGTGAATGGATGGTTGATGGCTGGTGTGAATTTGTCGAGCTGAAGGTCCTGTTTTCAATCAGTCATTTAATTGAACATCATAGAGAAACAAAGAACTGCAGATACACAAAAGTGCTGGAGAAACTCAGCGGGTGCAGCAGCATCTATGGAGCGAAGGAAATAGGCAACGTTTCGGGCCGACACCCTTCAGGAAGGAAATAGGTAATGTTTCGGGCCGAAACCCTTCAGGGTTTCGGCCCGTAACGTTGCCTATTTCCTTCGCTCCATAGATGCTGCTGCACCCGCCGAGTTTCTCCAGCATTTTTGTGTACCTTCGATTTTCCAGCATCTGCAGTTCCTTCTGAAACAAAGAACTGCAGATGCATACCAAAGATAGACACAAAGGGCAGCGGTAGAGTTGCTGCCTTAACAGCGCCAGAGACCCGGGTTTGATCCTAACTACGGGTGCTGTCTGTACGGAGTTTGCACATTCACCCTGTGACCTGCGTGGGTTTTCTCCGGGTGCTCCAGTTTCCTCCCACACTCCAAAGACGTACAGGGTTTGTAGGTTAACTGGCATCGGAAAAAAAAAGATAAATTGTCCCTAGTGTGTGTAGGAGAGGGCTAGAGTACGGTGTGAATGCTGGGGGAACTTGATAAAGGTATTTAAAATGATGAGAGGGATAGACAGAGTTGACGTGGATAAGCTTTTCCCCATTGAGAGTAGGGAAGATTCAAACAAGAGGACAAGACTTGAGAATTAAGGGACAGAAGTTTAGCGGTAACATGAGGGGGAACTTCTTTACTCAGAGAGTGGTAGCTGTGTGGAATGTGCTTCCAGTGGAAGTGATGGAGGCAGGTTTGATTTTATAATTTAAAAATAAATTGGATAGGTATATGGACGGGAAAGGAATGGAGGGTTATGGTCTGAATGCAGGTAGATGGGACATGGGGAGTATATGTGTTCGGCACGGACTAGAAGGGCCGAGATGGCCGGTTTCCGTGCTGTAATTATTATATGGTTATAACGCGGACACAATGGGCCAAAGAGTGTTTGTTTCCACGTTGTGTCTCTCTGTAAAAAATTCATGTATATTTTATTTCCAGGAGGTTTGGTCACATTTAATAAATCAACTGGGTGGCCTGTCTCTCACACCAGCTCCTTAACATTTCAACCTTCAGGGTGCAACTGTTCAAGTGTATTATTCACACATCATCTCCACTAAAAATAATCTCATCCCCGCAGCCAAACTCTTCCAAAGTTCCCTGCCATCACAGGGAGGAGGGACAAGGCTCAAACCAGCAATAAAGTTTGCAATTGCTGTAATGTCTCTTTGTCCGCAGTTTGACGACATGTCATCTTGAATTGCCTTGTCTGTGGCAAACAGATACAAAGAAAAATGATAAAATATTGTTGAGGGCTAACATTCATAATAATAACTCGTATAACTCTAACGAAACCCATAGAAACATAGAAAATAGGTGCAGGAGGAGGCCATTCGGCCCTTCGAGCCAGCACCGCCATTCATTGTGATCATGGCTGATCGTCCCCTATCAATAACCCGTGCCTGCCTTCTCCCCATATCCCTTGATTCCACTATCCCCTAGAGCTCTATCTAACTCTCTCTTAAATCCACCCAGTGATTTGGCCTCCACTGCCCTCTGTGGCAGGGAATTCCACACATTCACAACTCTCTGGGTGAAAAAGTTTTTTCTCACCTCAGTCTTAAATGACCTCCCCTTTATTCTAAGACTGTGGGCCCTGGTTCTGGACTCGCCCAACATTGGGAACATTTTTCCTGCATCTAGCTTGTCCAGTCCTTTTATAATTTTATATGTTTGCCATAGAGCCATACAGCCTCACAACTCTGACAACAACTTCTGCATTCTCATCCCACCTATTCTAACCTGGCACCGGTAAACTTTACACAAAAATGCTGGAGAAACTCAGCGGGTGCAGCAGCATCTATGGAGCGAAGGAAATAGGCGACGTTTCGGGCCGAAACCCTTCTTCAGACTGATGGGAGGTGGGGGGGGAGAAGGAAGGAAAAAGGGAGGAGGAATGGGTGATGTTTCGGGTCGAGAGCCTTCTTCAGACACAGAGTCAGGGGAGAGGGAGACACTAGAGATATGGAAGGGTAAGGTGTGAAAACGCAGATTAAAGGGGACGTTGATCAAGGAAATGTAATATGGTACATTGTTAGTTGAGGGGAAGGTGGCAACGAGGAATACAATCAGTAATATTTAATCAGGAAGACAGTGGAACTAGTGTTTAAGAAGGAACTGCAGATGCTGGAAAATCGAAGGTAGACAAAAGTGCTGGAGAAACTCAGCGGGTGCAGCAGCATCTATGGAGCAAAGGAAATAGGCAACGTTTCAGGTCGAAACCAGTCGGTCTGAAGAAGGGTTTCAGCCCGAAACGTTGCCTATTTCCTTCGCTCCATAGATGCTGTTGCACCCGCTGAGTTTCTCCAGCACTTTTGTCTACCTTAGGCAGTGGAACTAGTCGGGAGAACGAGGATGGGGGAGGGATGGAGAGAGAGGGAAAGCAAGGGTCATCTCAACCCGAAACGTCGCCCATTCCTTCCCTGCCTGCCTGCCCTGCTGAGTTACTCCAGCATTTTGCGTCTATCTTCAGATCGATGGGAATCAGGTGTAGAATCACCCCCTGGGTTTGGAACAGGTTACACAGTGCACCAAATAATAGAGAAGATTAGGTTGCTGCTGTGGGCTACAATATTGTTTTGTCTCCACGCTGCTCTGCCCCGAAGGCATCAATGTGATCCTGAAATACAGAAAATTGTTCTTTCTTTGTTTGTCGCTCCCAGCGGCCCAGAAACGCGTGAACTAACTGCCGTCACCTGCCAGCGGGACATCTAAATTTAAACAGCATCAATATCTCTGCTCAGCACAGCATTGTGCAGCTCGGCCTGCCAGGAAAGCAGCAGCTCGGCTGCATGCGGAGGGACCACTTGTACGTCCCAGCTGGACCATAGATTACAGGAGTTGAAATAACAACATACGGCCCACTTGGGCGCAGAGGATTTGTGGGACGCAGCCCAGAGTCAGACCATCACACAAACCAACCTCCCTCCCACCCCTCACGCTACCTCAGCAAGGCCAGCAGCGTAATCAAGGACCAGTCTCACCCCCCCGATCACTCTCTCTTCTCCCCGCTCCCATCAGGCAAGAAGTCCAGAAGCGTCTGTGGAATTCTCTGCCTCAGAGGGGCGGTGGATGCTTTCAAGAGAGTGCTAGATAGGGCTCTTAAAGATAGCGGAGTCAGGGGATATGGGGAGAAGGCAGGAACGGGGGTACTGATTGGGGATGATCAGCCATGATCACATTGAATGGCGGTGCTGGCTCGAAGGGCTAAATGGCCTACTCCTGCACCTATTGTCTATTGTGTGAAAACACACACCTCCAGATTCACTGTACACCGATGACAGCCTGGTTGCAATCATGTATATCTTTGACTGGATAAGCACGCAACAAAAGAGATTTCCACTGTACCTCGGGTCACGACCAGTTACAATAAACTAAACAAAAACAACAATTTGACAGCTAACTCGCGGCCCATATCATCACTCCTTTATTTGTCCCTCTTGTGCGGGAAGAGCAGTGAATGAACACTGGACGAGGCAACACCAAGTGACCTGCCTTGCCCAGGATGCTGTCCAGCTCCTCAAGCATAGTTGGAGCTGCATTCAGCTCCAGCTCAATAAATAGTAGTCCACATTGGTAGTCCACGGTGGCGCAGCGGTAGAGTTGCTGCCTTACACCACTTGCAGCGCCAGAGACACGGGTTCGATCTATGGGCGCTGTCTGTACAGAGTTTGTACGTTCTCCCTGTGACAGCGTGGGCTTTCTCCGCGATCTTCGGTTTCCTCCCACACTCCAAAGACGTACAGGTTTGCAGGTTAATTGGCTTGGATTTGTATTTGGCTTGGGGTACTGATTTTGGATGATTAGCCATGATCATATCGAATGGCAGTGAAAGCTTGAAGGGCCGAATGGCCTAATCCTGCACCTATTTTCTATGTTTCTATGTATGCTTAGTATAAGTGTTAATTATCCCCAGTGTGTTTAGGATAGTGTTAATGTGTGGGGATCACTGGTCGGACTCAAAAAGGAGTGTCGTTGCATCAGTTTTGGAGAGTGGACCTACCTCATTAATGTGAGATTAAAGAGTTTAGTTTAGAGATACAGCGTGGAAACAAATTCTTCAGCCCACTGATTCCACGCCGACTAACAATCACTAGTCTGTCCCTACACACCAGGGACAATTTACAGAAGCCAATTAACCTACAAACATGCACATCTTTGGGATGTGGGCGGCAACTGGAATACCCGGAGAAAACCCACACGATCACAGGGAGAATGTGCAAACTCCTCACAGACAGCACCGTAGTCAGGGTCGAAGTCAGGCTCTGGCGCTGTAAGGCAGCAACTCTACCGCTGCGCCACCGTGCCGACCCTAATCTCAGAATTTTTTGAAATATGGACTCGTATTATCCCATAATCGATTTCAGAACAAATAGCTGAAAAAGGGGTCCTGACCTGAAAGGCTGCCTGTCAATTTCCTCCACAGATGCTGCCTGACCTGCTGAGTTCCTCCAGCCCCGTGTGTCTTCTCCAGCTCTTAAACCTGACGGAATCAAGGGATATGGGGAGAAAGCTGGAACGGGGTACAGAATTTAGAAATATAGAAAATAGGTGCAGGAGTAGGCCATTCGGCCCTTCGAGCCTGCACCGCCAATCAATATGATCATGGCTGATCATCCAACTCAGTATCCTGTACCTGCCTTCTCTCCATACCCCCTAATCCCTTTAGCCACAAGGGCCACATCTAACTCCCTCTTAAATATAGCCAATGAACTGGCCTCAACTACATTCTGTGGCAGAGAATTCCAGAAATTCATCACTCTCTGTGTGAAAAATGTTTTCCTCATCTCAGTCCTAAAGGATTTCCCCCTTATCCTTAAACTGTGACCCCTTGTTCTGGACTTCCCCAACATCGGGAACAATCTTCCTGCATCTAGCCTGTCCAACCCATTAAGAATTTTGAAAGTTTCTATAAGATCCCCCCTCGAATCTTCTAAA
This sequence comes from Leucoraja erinaceus, assembly GCF_028641065.1. Lineage (NCBI taxonomy): Eukaryota > Metazoa > Chordata > Chondrichthyes > Rajiformes > Rajidae > Leucoraja > Leucoraja erinaceus. The sequence continues at coordinate 26,865,162 of NC_073402.1, read as the reverse complement.
TTCTAGCGAGTACAAACCGAGTCTATCCAGTCTTTTGAAGGAATTTGGATGATCAGCCATGATCATATTGAATGGCGGTGCTGGCTCGAAGGACTGAATGGTCCACTCCTGCACAAATTTCTTATTTTTCTATGTTTCGCTTCAGATTCCAGCATCTGCAAGTTCTTGTGTCTGTGGATAACTATCCGTCTTTGCTTAAATGGTGAATTCTTCAGCTCCCTTAATTGCAAAAACTGAGGTGACCGCATCGCCCCATTCCGTAGTCATTGCGATAACTCACACAATGCAAACCCTTTGTAGATTTGAAGCAATGTTCACTTATGAGGGGACAGAAACACAGAGCGTGGAACTAACTCCAGGCTCCCATCAAACAGGCAGCGTCAGTGCTATCCGTGTGTGGCAGAGGCATCACAGTTCATAGACTCCTACCGCCATTAATTGATACTGCAACCGGGGTCTGACTGGCCTCCGAGCATGGAAAGATTTCAGCCGAGTGATTCGGAAAGTCGGCCCCCGCAGTAGTTATTTGCTTCGACTGAAATAAAGATTCCCTCCGAGAAAACTTAATTGGTCTTGCTCTCGACTCCAGAGTGGAGTAGTGACCAAAGATCCCTCTCGCTATAGGATCTTTGATACTGACTAGGGCTGGCATCACTTGAGAAATGGAAAAAGAGAAGGGGGGGGGGAAAAAAAATCACCTTGGGTAGTTAAAATACACAGCAAATCTTCTGTATCTCTGAAATAGTTGAAGCAGGAATTGGTGGAGAACAAAGGCAGTCAACTGAGTTTGTTGCATGTCAGAAACAGCTTTCCAAGTCCCTTTGACATGACATTATTTTTGACCTGTATCCCTGGGAGAGGAAGGAATGGATCAAGCTTGTGTGCCACAAAATCATAAGAGTGAATGTAACTTTTCCACCTTAATGCTGTGCTGGCCATGGGATGAATGCATAGTGTTATAGTCAGAGCAATTATAAAAGAAACGGATCCTAAACCATTGGAAATTAACCATCCTTAATTGGACCCATCATTTCAAGTCTGTAAAGAAATGACAAGATGAGTTATATTCTACAATATCAGAAACATTTTGATGTACTTTGTGTGAAGATACTGCCTTGTAACTGTTACCAGGCAGATACAATGAAAGCCAAGTGACTGCAAGGATCTTCTTAAGATTCTTAGCATCTTACCGCAAGAAACTGAAATCAAGATCGCATCAATTAATCTTGCTCAAGGCACGTGCATCCCGCAACAGAAGGGGATACAAGACACAGGATTATTTCATGGCATTTGATGATTTTTCCAGTGAAAATTCTTTTAAATATTTTTGCGTTTCATTTTGTTTATTGTCACTCGTACAGTGAAATGCTTTTTTTGTTGCAGGCTATCCAGTCAGTGGAAAAACTATGCATGATTACAATCAAGCTGTCCACAGGATAAAGGGAATGACGTTTAGTTATTGATAACTAAATTTAGTAAATAACTAACCAATAATGAATAATAACTAATAATTAATAACTAATTTAGTTAATAACGTTTGGTGCAAGATAAACTCCAGTAAAGTCCGATTAAAGATAGTCCAATAGTTTCCAATGAGTTAGGTCAGACCGCTCTCTAGTTGGCGATAGGGTGGTTCAGTTGCCAACTAGACTGGGAAGAAGCTGTGGGGTGGAAGATTGCAACCTTCACGTGGTCCGCCCAGTATCGACTAATGCAATCAACTCGACGTGCACAAACGGAAGATCAAATAGAACAAGTTGTCCAACAACTTTAGGCTGTGCACGCCACACAAAAGAAGGAGGAGGAATAAACTGTCCCTGAATCTGGAGGAATGAATTTTGAACGTTTCTGTATCTCTTGCCCGAGGGGATTAAGGAGGAACACAGGTGAACAAAAGGAGGAAGACTGACTGAACTTTATTGCCTTGATGTATATGTTAAGTTCTATCATTCTTTTAATTGTGGTGTGTTCTTTTAATTGTATGGTTGCATGGTAACTCAAATATTACTGTACCGTAATTGGAGCATGTGACAATAAATGTGAATCTGAATCTGAATCCGAGTTCTAAGTTTAAGGGACCTCAACTGAGTTAATAAATATTCATTTATATAGTGTCTTCTGCATTCTCAGAAGGTTACAAAGCTGATGAATTACTTATTGTAGAGCTGTTAATCCTGGTATTTGGAATACATTATGATCCCACAAACAATAATGAGTCAAAATGACTAATTAATTCATTTTTGCAAATGTTGGTTGAGAAGGTGAACTTAATGTTTCTCATCCAAGAGTCTCGTGGGGATTTCTTTGAAATTTCCACCTACACATGCTTCAAGGTCACGTTTGAAAGAATTCCAACACTTGCCCTATGATGCAATGAACAAACTGCTTGGAGAATGTGATCAGTTTCCAGAGTGTGGTAAAGATCCAAGATCGTCGAGGCCAATTAAGGAGAAAAACTCTCAAAAACCACTGCCAAAGAGTGGAAGAAAGCATAGCCATGAAATCGGGATAAGATACAACAGCTTGTACATTTGGACATCCAGGCTTAAGAACAGCTTCTTAATCAATAATGTTTTATTATTAATGTTTTATTATTAATGTTTAATGTTTTATGTGTCATTCCTAACTGTCACTATGTCATGTTGTCACTTACGGGCAGAGCACCAAGGCAAATTCCTTGTATGTGAATACTTGGACAATAAACTTACTCATTCATTCTCCACTGCCACCCAACTCACCCCTTTCACAACCCATTGCCAGAGATTCTGCCAACCGCTCTTAGTCTTAGCTCCACCTCATTTCGTTATTCCAATGTTATAATCATAGAAGGAACAGGCCCTTCGGCCCAACTTGCCCACACCGGCCAACATGTCCCATCTACATTAGTCCAACCTACCCGTATTTGGCCCATAACCCTCTAAATCTGTCCTATCCATGCACCTGTCCAAATGCTTATTAAACATTGCGATTGTCCCTGCCTCTGCTATCTCCTCTGGCAGCTCATTCCATGCATCCACCACCCTTTATGTGAAAACTTTACCCCTCAGTTTCTTATTAAATCTTTTCCCCCCTCACCTTAAACCTATGTCCTCTGGTTTGCGATTCCCCAACTCTGGGCCAGAGACTCTGTGCATCTACTCAATCTATTCCTCTCATGGTTTTATACACCTCTGTAAGATCAGCCTTCATCCTCCTGCGCTCCAAGGAATATATATTTTTTGCTCCACATATAGCGGGACTGTCATGTGCTGAGAGAATGGAGTGGTTGGGCTTGTACACTCTGGAGTTTAGAAGGATGAGAGGATATCTTATTGAAACATGTAAGATTGTTAAGCGTTCTAGAGGCAGGAAACATGTTCCCGATGTTGGGGGAGTACAGAATCAGGGGTCACAGTTTAAAAATAAGGAGTAAGCCATTTAGAACGGAGACGAGGAAACACTTTTTCCACCCAGAGAGTTGTGAGTCTATGGAATTCTCTGCCTCAGAGGGCAGTGGAGGCCAGTACTATGGATACTTTCAAGAGAGAGCTAGATAGGGCTCTTAAAGATAGCGGAGTCAGGGGTAATGGGGAGAAGGCAGGAACGGGGTACTGCTTGGGGATGATCAGCCATGATCACATTGAATGGTGGTGCTGGCTTGAAGGGCGGAATGGCCTACTCCGGCACCTATTGTGTAAAAAAAAAAAAAAAATCTCACACCATTCCACTGTTTAGCACCCCCCGGTGTATTTTTATCATCACAGCAACACTGTTGATGTTGCGAGATTCACGTGAACTGGCAATCCCATGGCATCCTAGTGTACATGGACAATAAACTACTCTGATCTGGTCGTGAATACAGTTAATAAACATCGTAGCGCAAGAGATTTGGAAGTCAAGGGTCCCCCACATATTCCACTCCCATTATAAGATCTCAGAACAATCTCAATTAAATTAAATTAAAGTCGATGATATTTCGACATGTGTTTACCCAAAATCGCTACAATTATGGTACAAATTAATGGCACACACTCATTAAGCAAATCACTTTTCAAATTGCATGAATTTATACATGATGCAGACTGCTCAGCTTGCCACAGTAGTTAATGAAGAACTGTACTAGAAAACAGTACCAGTTCTCCATCTCACGCGTGTTTAAGAAGGAACTGCAGATGCTGGAGAATTGAAGATAGACAAAAAATGCTGCAGAAACTCAGCGGGTGCAGCAGCATCTATGGAGCGAAGGAAATAGGCAACGTTTCGGGACGAAACGTTGCCTATTTCCTTCGCTCCATAGATGCTGCTGCACCCGTTGAGTTTCTCCAGCATTTGTGTCTACCTCCATCTCACTTGCCCTTAGTAACATCACATAGAAACATAGAAATTAGGTGCAGGAGTAGGCCATTCGGCTCTTCGAGCCTGCACCACCATTCAATATGATCATGGCTGATCATCCAACTCAGTATCCTGTTCCTGCCTTCTCTCCATACCCCCTGATCCCTTTAGCCACAAGGACCACATCTAACTCCCTCTTAAATATAGCCAATGAACTGGCCTCAACTACCTTCTGCGGCAGAGAATTCCAGAGATTCACCACTCTCTGTGTAAAAAAGATTTTCCTCATCTCGGTCCTAAAAGATTTCCCCCTTATCCTTAAATTATGACCCTTTGTTCTGGAGTGGTGCAATATTCAATTCAATGGTTCATTTACTCCACTGTTTCTGAGTTTAGTTTATTGTCACATGTACTGAGGTACAGTGAAAAGCTTCTGTTGCATGCTAACCAGTCAGTGGAAAGACAATACATGATTATGTTTAATGCAAGGTAAAGTCAAAAATAGTACAAAGGTCTCCAATGAGGTAGACAGTAGCTCAGGATTACTACCAGAGGTGGGAGATTGCAACCTTCACGTGGTCCGCCCTGTTTCGACTAACGCAATCAACTCGACGTGCACAACTGAAGATCAAATAGAACAAGTTGTCCAACAACTTTAGGCTGTGCACGCCATACGCAAGAAGAAGAAAAAGAATGATCGCTCCCCAGTTGTTGGTAGGATGGTTCAGATGCCCGATAACAGCTGGGAAGAAACTGTCTCTGTATATAGAGGTGTGCGTTTTCACACTTCTGTACCTCTCGGCTGTTGGGACAGGGGAGAAGAGAGAACGGCCAGGGTGCGATTCGGCCTTGATTATGCAGGTGGCCTTATGCAGGAGGCGTAAATTAAGTCAATGAAATGGAGGCTGGTTGGTTGGTCGGTGTGATGGTCTGGGCTGCATCCACAATTGTCTGCAATTTCCCGTGGTGGCCTTGGATGAAGCTGTTGCCAAACCATGCTGTGATCCACCCCCGATACATTTTTATTAGAGGCATCTGCATATCATAGTCCAAACCAATACAGACTTTGTTTAATGGTTACATATTAAATATCCAGGTTTCCAGGGAACCAGTTACTAAAGTAGCTGAGATCCTCCTTTATCTGTTACATATGAACATTGCCTCTAAATATTTATTTATAGATAGGAAAAATAAAGAAAGAAAGAAATTAGAAAAACAGGATAAACTATCAATAATACAACTTAGGCAATAGGTCCATAGGTCACAGAACACAACTATTCATCTAGTCCTGGGTTCAGGTTTAAGTCCGGCCACCGCACCCCTCCAATCTACCACTCCAAATAATCTATAAATGGAGACCATATTCTAGTAAATAATTCTGGTTTGCCAATTAAGACAAATCTAATTTTTTCCAAATGTAAGGTCTCCGGCATCTCCATAACCCACATCTTGATTGTGGGTACACAAAAATGCTGGAGAAACTCAGCGGGTGCAGCAGCATCTATGGAGCGAAGGAAATGGGCAACGTTTCGGGCCGAAACCCTTCCTCAGACGATTCTTGATTGTGTGGGGGTTGTTGGGTTTTTTCCAAAACCCCCGATACATCCCGATGAAATGTTTTCATTAGTTCAGTGGATAACGCTGGACAAGAATGACTTGTGGTAATAATGGTGAAAACATCTCGGTACCAGCTCACCAGCCTGCGACTGAAAAAGGATTTGGGAAGCATGAATGGGTTTTTTTTTTCCGCTGTAACGAGAGGCAGCTCCAGCGCAGAGAAAAGCAAAACGAGCTGCTCAAATTTCCAGAAAACCAAATCAATGCAACCGACGGCTCTAATGAACCATGATGGAAAGGTAGAGGAGATGAGCTGAAGAAACAAACATTGCAACGGGAGTAGGTCACTCGGGTAAACCCTCTCCAGCATCTGCAGTCCTTTGTTGCTCAGCTCCAAGTTCTGTTCCGCCATCCATTAAGATCGGTTTGCATTGATTTCACATTCTCTAATTCCTTCCCTTGTGTATACAGCTAAGCTGACCCACTGCCTGAACAGATTTAAGGGGGAGGGGGAGGGGGTTGGGGGGGAAGACTCCCAAGCTTTTCACATCTCTTTGTAGACATCATAGTCATAGAGTGATACAGTGTGGAAACAGACCCTTCAGCCCAACTTGCCCTCACCGGCCAACATGTCCCAGCTACACTAGTCCCACCTGCCTGTGCTTGGCCCATAACCCTTCAAACCCGTCCTATCCATGTACCTGTCCAACTGCTTCTTAAACGTTGAGATCGTCCCAGCCTCAACTACCTCCTATGGCAGCTCGTTCCATACACCCACCACCCTTTGTGTGTGAATAGAGTTACCCCTCAGATTCATAGAAACATAGAAAATAGGTGCAGGAGTAGGCCATTCGGCCCTTCGAGCCTGCACTGCCATTCAATATGATCATGGCTGACCATCCAACTCAGTATCCTGTACCTGCCTTCTCCCCATACCCCCTGACCCCTTTATCCACAAGGGCCACATCTAACTCTCTCTTAAATATAGCCAATGAACTGGCCTCAACTACCTTCTGTGGCAGAGAATTCCTGAGATTCACCACTCTCTGTGTGAAAAATGTTTTTCTCATCTTGGTCCTAAAAGATTTCCCCCTTATCCTTAAGCTGTGACCCCTTGTTCTGGACTTCCCCAACATCAGGAACAATCTTCCTGCATCTAGCCAGTCCAACCCCTTAAGAATTTTGTAAGTTTCTATAAGATCCCCCCTCAATCTTCTAAATGCTAGCGAGTACAAGCCTAGAAAGGTACGGCTTAGCATGCCAGGAAATTTGATGCTTCTCATAAGATTTAAGGACAAAACATACTTTTCCCTTTCAAAGTCTGACTTGATCTTCACTTTCCAACATTTATTGACGGAATTTCCTTTGGTTCTAGAGTTCTAAGTTTGTTACACGTTCCTTATCTGATTCACTTGCATTGGAACTGACTGGTTCCTTAACCCTTGATGTGCTGATCAAAGGACATGGATCTCTTTTAAATGTTGACTCGCACTTTAAAGCTGTGCCCTCCAGTCTTTGACACTTCCACCCGGGAATGCCAGGCTCATGATATTATGAAAAATGTGCAAAGGTGAGAAATTAATGTTTCCTTTCTTGTGACTTACTCGAGAAACATTACAAGTCCATTTTTATCCCAAAAACACTTTGAACCTCTGCACACAATTATCGAACATTCAGAGGGGATTTGGTCCCTCTGGTAATCACCATGATTTGCCAGCAACCGCCAGAGCCATGTGACCACAAAGAGACCAGTTTTTGATGAATCCACAAAGCTCTGACTACATTTCTTTCAAAACAATTTCCCCATTAAAAATGCAATAATCAGACACAAATTATTTTTGACATCGGCACAGAACTGCGGAGACTCCCCCCCCCCCCCCCCCCCCCCCCCATTCATAATTGCCCTTACAATTTTACTTCATCGCAGAAATATCACTTTGAGTCAGAGAGTCACGCACCATGGAAACAGGCCCTTCAGCCCAACTTGTACATTGTCCCATCTGCACTAGTCTCACCTATCTGGGTTTGGCCCATATACCTCTAAACCCATCCCATCCATGTGCCTGTCTAAATGTTTCTTAAGCTTTGTGACAGTACCTGCCTCAACTACTTCCACCGGCAGCTCGTTCCATACACCCACAACCCTTTGTGTAAAAAAAGTTACTCTTCAGGTTCCTATTAAATCTCTCCCCCCCTCCCCTCCCCCTCCCCCTCCCCTCCTCCCCCCCTCCCCCCTCCCCCTCCCCCCCCCCCCCTCCCCTCCCCCCCCCTCCCCCTCCCCCCCCCTTCTCCCCCCCCTCCTCCTCTCCCCCCTCCCCCCCCCCCCCCTCCCCCTCTCCCCCCCTCCCCCCTCCCCCTCCCTCCCCCTCCCTCCTCCTCCCCCCTCCCCTCCCCTCCCCTTTAACCCATGTCCTCTGGCTGTTGATTCCTCGACTCTGGGCAGAAGACTCTGTGTATCTAACCGATCTATTCCCCACAACTGTTCTGTGACTATACATTGACCAGCCTGTAGGATGTGGCAAAACAAAGAGGTTGTTCAAAAGGATAACAAAAGATTCAGGCACACTCCCAAGTAATATCCACAACAAACCCGCACTTGCCTTCAAAATCACCAACAACATTTGACAGGGAAATAAATGCAAAAGGAGAAACAAAGACAGCACAACTAAAACCTTGAACCAGAGTCAGCTTTGGAGGAGCTGTCTGAGAGGGGGGGGGGGGGGGGGGGGATAGAAAGGGAGAGGACAGTGGAAAGCAGATTGTGTGGGAAGACAACTCTTGAGGGATGTAGAGGTCAGAGAAGATGACAGACACAGGGAGGAGTAGAGAGGCACAACTAGTCAGTAGAAGGCAGGAGAATGGGGTTGGAAGAATTTCATTGTTCGATCTGGGACATAGGACAATAAAACACACCTGACTCTCTCTTGACTCTTGAGAGGGAAAGATAGATCAGCCATGATTGAATGACGGTGTAGATTTGATGGGCCGAATGGCCTAATTCTGCTCCTATCACTTATGAAACATAGAAAATAGGTGCAGGAGTGGGCCATTCAGCCCATCGAGCCAGCACCAACATTCAATATGATCATGGCTGATCATCCAAAATCAGTACCCCCCGTTCCGGTCCCCCCCCCCCAAAAAAAAAAATCCCTTGATTTCGTTAGCCCCAAGAGCTAAATCTAATCTTGAAAACATCCAGTGAATTCTGTGGCAGAGAATTCCACAACAAGAATTTCAAAACTAGACACCAAATCGCTTATTAATCGTTAAATAGTTCGTCTACATTTAAGCAATAGGTCAAAATATTCAAACACGAGTAATTCAGATATTAAAATGCATTGCAGTTATATTATTTTACGTTGACCTATTGCCATCAGCAGCTTGGAGTAAACTATCGTTGATTGGCATTCTGGAGATTAATGGTATCAGTGTTGGGCACGTCCTGAACCTGGTGGATTTGAGTTAAACCCATTAAATACTTGTTCTCCAGTTCACAGATCTCCAAGGTAAACGAACGTGTGTTCATTCTTGCAACCTGTAAGCATGTCCGAGTTACATTCTGTCTAGAGAATGTCTCTCACATGACTGTGTTTCAACACCCGCTGTGCGGTTACGGTATCAAGAGCGGCTCGAATCGTTTAACACGAGACACTGTCACGGCTGCACAGCAATGTAAAATAAAACGCCGACCCTGTATAACATGTACATACAATAATGAAACAAAATCTGTATGGGCGGCGGGCGGGGTGGGGAGAGAGGGAGAGAGAAAAAGAGTTTCGACCGCCTTTTTGCACAAGAAACGCGCACATTCTGCAATTGTGAAAGTGCTAAACCTCGAGCCTTAGGTTCGGACGCATTCATATATTCCCCTAGTAATGAAAGGAGGCCGCTAGCTGGCGGCAGCTGTGAGATGAGAACTGGAGTAGCGTGGACACAGTCGCGTGGAAATGTCACAATTTACTGGTCTTTCCACGCCCCAGGAACACCGGCAACTGGCACTTATTTGTACAAGAGTACAGCCACACAAACCACAAGCCACAACATATTGCTCTTTTTAAAATCAAAACACACACACAGACAGTCTTGTTTAGATAATGGGAAATGATAGGTAGACAAAAGTGCTGGAGAAAACTCAGCGGGTGCAGCAGCGTCTATGGAGCGAAGGAAATAGGCAACGTTTCTGGACGAGACCCTTAAGGAAATAGGCAACATTTCTGGACGAGACCCTTAAGGAAATAGACAAGGTTTCTGGACGAGACCCTTAAGGAAATAGACAACGTTTCTGGACGAAACCCTTAAGGAAATAGACAAGGTTTCTGGACGAGACCCTTAAGGAAATAGACAACGTTTCGGGCCGAAACCCTTAAGGGTTTCGGCCCGAAACGTTGCCTATTTCCTCCGCTCCATAGACGCTGCTGCACCGGCTGAGTTTCTCCAGCACTTTTGTCTACCTTCGATTTTCCAGCATCTTGCAGTTCCTTCTTAAACACAATGGGAAATAACAGTCACGGGCTAACCGAGAGATGGGATTGAGCGGAGAGGACATAACACCACCCGGGGTCTGAAATGTCCCAGGAAATAACCGGGTTCTTGCCCGTGGGACAATAAGCCGATATCCACCGCGTTTGTTCCTCTCCCCCCACTAACACACACCCCACCACCCACCCCCCCCCCAAAAAAAAAACTGGGGCAAATCAACTTGGTACTAAATTAGAAAGTGTGTGGGGTGGGGGAATGAAGGAAAACCACCACCACACACACACACATATATATATATACACACACACACATACAACTTACCAGCTGCAGAGTGCAGAGAATGATCAGAGTGCACCGCCCGTTGCACCGCCCCATGGTCTGAGCCCGGTCCAGTTTCAGCGGCGATGAACCAGCTGGGTATTCAGTGGAAAGTACCGAGGCTCCCCTCTCCTCTCCTCTCCTCTCCTCTCCTTCACTCACGCCCAGCGCTCCCGCCTCTGACCAGCATACTCCGGCGAGCGGTTCACACGTTCTCCACACACACACACACACTCCGGGCAAAACCTCGCCCAGTCCTCGTCTGCCGCCCCCCGCCGGGGTGAACGGGTCATCACCGCCACAAGCAGCGCCGCACCTTCCCCGTGGAGAGAGGAGAGTCACTCACTCTCTGCTGCCCATCTCGCTCTGTCTGTCTCCTTTCTATTTTCCTTTCTTCTTCCTTCCTTCCCCCTCTCTCTCTCTCTTCTATCGTATCTTATCTTCCCTCTCCCTCCCCTCCCCCCCCCCCCCCCCCCTTCCTGTCCCCTCTCTCCCCCTCAATCTCTCCCCTCCCTCTTTCTCTCCACCCTCTCTCACTTCCCTCTTTCTCTCCACCCTCTCTCCCCTCTTTCTCTCCCCCTCTCTCCCCTCTCTCCCTTTACTCTCTCCCCTCCTCCCTTCCCTCTCTCTCCTCCTCAATCTCTCCCCTCCCTCTTCCCTCTTTCTCTCCACCCTCTCTCTCTTCCCTCTCTCTCCCTTTACTCTCTCCTCTCTCTCCCTTTACTCTCCCCCCTCTCCCCCGTCCGAGCCCGGCGTGCACTGTTTGACCCGCAGCGTTACCCCGGCGGTCGGGTTGCGAGCGGGTGTGTGAATGCACGGATTCTGTGAACTGCTGCTCCTGCTGCCGCCGCTCAAACACCAGCGACAGCGGCTCTGCAGTCACTAGATCAAACCACGTGGCTGGGGGTGCGGTGGGTCCACAACCGCGAGTGGTCTCTAAATAAAGCCCATGTCCCACTTAGGAAACCTGAACGGAAACCTCTGGGTTCCGTTAGGTGTGTGGTGTTAGGTCTCTTACACGAGTGTGTGTGTCTGTCCGCTCTCCCCATTTCCCGCTCGCTGCCGCCACGGGCTTTGTGTGTGTGTGCCTAGTGACTACCCTTATATATATATGATGGTAACAGCTTTGTATGTGACAGTAATGGGGGCTGTATGGGGTCAGCAACATGCGTTGTATGTGTACCAGTAACATGCGTTATGCGTTGTATGTATCCAGTAACGTGCGTTGTATGTACGAGTAACATGCGTTGTATGTGGCCAGTAACATGCGTTGTATGTGCCCAGTAACGTGCGTTGTATGTGTACCAGTAACATGTGTTGTGCGTTGTATGTGCCCAATAACATGCGATATATGTGCCCAGTAACATGCGTTGTATGTACGAGTAACATGCGTTGTATGTGCCTAGTAACGTGCGGTGTATGTACCAATAACATGCGTTGCATATACGAGTAACATGCATTGTATGTGCCTAGTAACATGCGTTGTATGTACCGATAACATGCGTTGTATGTACGAGTAACATGCGTTGTATGTACCCAGTAACATGCGTTGTATGTGCCCAGTAACATGCGTTGTATGTGCCCAGTAACATGTGTTGTATGTACCAGTAACATGCGTTGTGTGTACCAGTAACATGCGTTGTATGTGCCCAGTAACATGTGTTGTGTGTACCAGTAACATGCGTTGTGTGTACCAGTAACATGTGTTGTATGTGCCCAGTAACATGTGTTGTATGTACCAGTAACATGCGTTGTGTGTACCAGTAACATGCGTTGTGTGTACCAGTAACATGTGTTGTATGTGCCCAGTAACATGTGTTGTATGTGCCCAGTAACATGTGTTGTATGTACCAGTAACATGCGTTGTGTGTACCAGTAACATGTGTTGTATGTGCCCAGTAACATGTGTTGTATGTACCAGTAACATGCGGTGTATGTACCAATAACATGCGTTGTGTGTACCAGTAACATGTGTTGTATGTGCCCAGTAACATGTGTTGTATGTACCAGTAACATGCGTTGTGTGTACCAGTAACATGTGTTGTATGTGCCCAGTAACATGTGTTGTATGTACCAATAACATGCGGTGTATGTACCAATAACATGCGTTGTGTGTACCAATAACGTGTGTTGTAAGTACCTAATGCGAGGCGGGGATGGTGGGGAGGGGAGGTCGGCACCTGTAATGTTCCAGCCAATGTGAACCACTCTCCTTTGTCCCTGGGTGTTCCAGTCAAAGACACTAGATCTGTATCTTTGGTCCCAGGTGGTGACTCGACCCGAAACGTCACCTATTCCTTCGCTCTATAGATGCTGCCTCGCCCGCTTAAAGTTTCTCCAGCATTTGTGTCCACCATCTACTGGTGATATAACCAGTCACCATTGTGGGCTCCACCTCTCCTTGGCCATCAGTGCCGGCTCTGACTTGTTCTGTACTTTTCCCCATACCTCTACTTTCCCTCTCCCCTGCCGCTCAGCCTGAAGAAGGGTCTCGACCCGAAATTCCTTTTCTCCAGACTAAGACGCAGTGACTTGCGTTGTATGTGCCCATTAAGAGGGGGTTGTGAGGACCAGGTAACAGGCGGGAATGTTGGTGAGGTCTGCACCTGTAATCCTTCATGCAAAGCAAAGCTTTTCACCAAAACCTGAACCTAATTGTACTTGCCTAGTTACACGAGTTCTGTGTGACCGGCGCTAAAGCCTGTGTTCGTTTCACCTTGACCTCCAGCGTCTCTGTTCCATTTAGACTTTCCTCGCTACAACTCCAATACTCATTCATTCACACTTATTCCGCCCCATCCCGCTTTGTGGTCCGGCCTGATCCACACCCATGTTCGTTTGTCAACGGTACTTGTGTTACCCTTCACCTTCCTGCATTGGGACGGGACGGGACTGGCACTTAATTCAACCATAACTGTGGCCATCTTTCTGGGCAGATTTAAATTTGCAATGGGGAAACAGTAGCTCTTTAGCAATAGCAGATGAAGGAGGGAGGAGGAGAACATGTATAGCTCTTTAGCAATACATGTTGGGGCCGCCGTCAGATTCCTGGCGGATTCCCGCTACAGTAACTGCTGACATCTAGCGAGCGCTTCCAATGCGAGTGTTTCCTGTACAAAGCGCTGGGGAAGAGGACGGCAATAAACTTTAACAAGTGTCATTGCAAGGATAAAGGCGTCCCTATTATGCTGATAATCCGCTCATTTTTACTTCCTCCGCGTTTAAACACCAGCAATAAAAATATCTAAGTGCAACAGATGGCAGAATCCTGAAAACTAAAAGAGTGTAAAATCTCAGGAGGGGAGGGGAACTAGGCAAGATGTTCAGTTGAAGAGTCTGAAGAAGGGTTTCGACCCGAAACGTTGCCTATTTCCTTCGCTCCACAGATGCTGCTGCACCCGCTGAGTTTCTCCAGCATTTTTGTCAACCTTCGGTTTTCCAGTATCTGCAGTTCCTCCTTAAACAAAATGTTCAGTTCGATCCCTCGGGTCAGAAAACTCTCTCTCGAATATTTACAACTGGCTGAAGAAGGGTCCCGACCCGAAACGCCGCCTATCCATGTTCCCCAAGTGGCATGCTTGCAGAAGGAACTGCAGGTGCTGGTTTATGTCAAAGATAGATACAAAGTGCTGGAGTGACTCAGCGAGACGGGTAGCATCTCTGGAGTCCGAAGAAAGGTTCTGATCTGAAACGACGCCCATTGTTTTTAATCCAGTGATGTTCTATGTTTCTATGTTTCTATGATGCTACCTGGCCCGCTGAGTTACTCCAACACTTTGTGTCTCGTCTCTAGAGATGGACTTTGATCCGCCGAGTTACTCCGGTATTTTGTGCCTTCATTTCCAACTTTAATGTTGAGTTACTCCAGCACTTCGTGTATTTTTATTGTATAAACTAGCATCTGCAGTTCCTTGTATCTTCATGAGTTGGCGGAGCAGAATTGGGCCGTCCGGCCCATCGAGTCTACTTCGCCATTCAATCATGGCTGATCTATCTTTCCCTCTCAACCCCATTCTCCTGCCTTCTCCCCATAACCCTCTACGTACAGTATCTTCTGCGCCATTCATTCTGTGTTATGTGGAGGTGAGTGACACGGCCATATACTGTCACCAACGTCTAGAGTCTTACAGCGTGGAAACAGGCCCAACGCACACACCGACCCCGTTGCAATAGTACCTGCCTCAACTACCACCTCTGGCAGCTCGTTCCATACACCAGCCAACATGCCCCACCTACAATAGTCCCACCTGCCTGCATTTGGCCCATGTTCCCTCTAAGGCTGTCCTGTCCATGTACTGTGAACTGTTCATCCTTCAGGACGTTAATTTGCTCCTTGCCAGTTAGATTTTTTTAAAGAGGGGTTAGCGATGGAGTCTCTCAGACAATTCTTGCCATAGAGGGAGTACAGAGAAGGTTCACCAGACTGATTCCTGGGATGGCAGGACTTTCATATGAAGAAAGACAGGATAGACTCGGCTTGGACTCGCTAGAATTTAGAAGATTGAGGGGGGATCTTATAGAAACTTTCAAAATTCTTAAGGGCTTGGACAGGCTAGACGCAGGAAGATGGTTCCCGATGTTGGGGAAGTCCAGAACAAGGACTTGGGTCACAGTTTAAGGATAAGGGGGAAGTATTTTAGGACTCAGATGAGAAAAAAAAAACCACACACAGATGAATCTGTGGAATTCTCTGCCACAGAAGGTAGTTGAGGCCAGTTTATTGGCTATATTTAAGAGGGAGTTAGATGTGGCCCTTGTGGCTAAAGGGATCAGGGGGTATGGAGAGAAGGCAGGTACGGGATACTGAGTTGGATGATCAGCCATGATCATATTGAACGGCGGTGCAGGCTCGAAGGGCCGAATGGTCTACTCTACTCCTGCACCTATTTTCTATGTTTTTCTATGTTTTCTATGGCAGGGTTAAGACACCACCCATCTCACCATGGTTTGGGGGTACTCTTGGTTCCTGCAGCTTCAGAGGCCTCGTTGTAAGAACATTCCACCGTGAGTTCTCTCCCTTTGTCACGAGGTTCCAGAACTCCAACTTGTGACTCTGGGCAAGAAGCTTTCAGTCCGAATTAAGCGTCTGAAGAAAAAAGGCAGACGAGAGAAGAGAGAAAGAAAGAAAGAAAGAATGGCCCCGCCGGCCGAGCGGACTTGATCGAAGGTCCACCCATCCTCCAATGTCTTTATGGTGCGGGATTGTATTTGTGGTCACCGCTAGCTTCTCGCTCAACGTGCTGTATCACGACCTGTTCCCCAATGGGCCGCGGAGCAACTCGATGCCCAAGTGTTTGCTGGGCTCCATCCACCAGCCCGTTAGAAACGGAGCCGTGTCCAGGGATGTCAGTCTAGAGATCGCCAGTCCTCCTCCGTTCACCCTCCACCGCCCGTTCACCGCGCTGTTGCCCGCTAAACAAGCCCTAGAAGTCCACGTGGAAGTAAGTAGCACGTAACAAGTAAGTTGTCAAAGAGGTCCAACCATTTTAAATGTTCGACATTTCGATTCCGAAATTAGTTTTAGGGAAAGTGGATTCAGTGGATATTTTTTAAGGCGGAGAAAGATAGATTCTCCATTGGTACGGGCGTCAGAGGTTATGGGGAGAAAGCAGGAGAATGGGGTTGCATAGAAACATAGAAAACATGTGCTGGAGGAGGCCATTCGGCCCTTCGAGCCAGCACCGCCATTCATTGTGATCATAGAAACATAGAAACATAGAAATTAGGTGCAGGAGTAGGCCATTCGGCCCTTCGAGCCTGCACCGCCATTCAATATGATCATGGCTGATCATCCAACTCAGTATCCCGTACCTGCCTTCTCTCCATACCCCCTGATCCCCTTAGCCACAAGGGCCACATCTAACTCCCTCTTAAATATAGCCAATGAACTGGCCTCAACTACCCTCTGTGGCAGAGTGTTCCAGAGATTCACCACTCTCTGCGTGAAAAATGTTCTTCTCATCTCGGTTTTAAAGGATTTCCCCTTTATCCTTAGGCTGTGACCCCTTGTCCTGGACTTCCCTAACATCGGGAACAATCTTCCTGCATCTAGTCTGTCCAACCCCTTAAGAATTTTGTAAGTTTCTATAAGATCCCCTCTCAATCTTCTAAATTCTAGAGAGTATCGTCCCCAATCAATAACCCTTGTCTGCCTTCTCCCCATATCCCTTGATTCCACTAGCCCCTAGAGCTCTACCTAAGTCTCTCTTAGATCCATCCAGTGATTTGGCCTCCACTGCCCTCTGTGGCAGGGAATTCCATAAATTCACAACTCTCTGGGTGAAAATATTTTTTTCTCATCTCAGTCTTAAATGACCTCCCCTTTATTCTAAGACTGTGGCCCCTGGTTCTGGACTGGCCCAACATTTGGAACAGTTTTCCTGCATCTAGCTTGTCCAGTCCTTTTATAATTTTATATGTTTCTATAAGATCCCCCCTCATCCTTCTAAACTCCAGTAAATACAAGCCTAGTCTTTTCAATCTTTCCTCATGTGACAGTCCCGCCATCCCAGGGATCAATCTCGTGAACCTACGCTGCACTGCCTCAATCACAAGGATGTCCTTCCTCAAATTAGGAGACCAGAACTGTACACAATACTCCAGATGTGGTCTCACCAGAGCCCTGTACAACTGCAGAAGAGAGTTAGGAGGGAGAGATAGATCAGCCAGGATTGAATGGTGTAAACATGGACCGAATGGCAAATTCTACTATTCCTTATGACCTTATGAAAACTGGAGTTCCACTCGCCTGTCGCCTTGAGTTTGGGAGAAGGTTTCTGAGTCGTAAACGTGGAGTGAATCGCGTCTTTGCGGGCTGAAGGACCTTTTCCTGCGCTGTTCTGTTCTATGTTTGAGGTTGGTATCAGGTATCACAAACAACTGGTTTGTTGTTAGAAATATGGTCCTTGGGACAATTTGAACAAAGCACACAGTCTCACCTTTTACTCTTCTTCAAATCGGTACAATAAATTCCTCAACATCAACTTGGCATCTCGGGCAAAATCACAGGTAGACAAAAATGCTGGAGAAACTCAGCGGGTGCAGCAGCATCTATGGAGCGAAGGAAATAGGCAACGTTTCGGGACGAAACGTTGCCTATTTCCTTTGCTCCATAGATGCTGCTGCACCCGCTGAGTTTCATCAGCATTTTTATCTACCTTTGATTTTCCAGCATCTGCAGTTCCTTCTTAAACGGGCAAAATCACCTTCATTATCTCGTTCTATTGCCAAACTGAAGCACAATGCCGACAGGAGTTGGGGAATCGAGGACCAGAGGACGTAGGTTTAAGGTGAAGGAGGAAAGATTTAATAGGTATCTGAGGGGTAACTTTTCCACACAAAGGGTGGTGGGTGTCAAGTCAAGTTTATTCGTCACATACGCATACGAGATGTGCAGTGAAATGAAAAGTGGCGATGCTTGGGGATTTGTGCGAAAAAAACCTACAAAACAGAATGGAACAGAATCACATATTACATATTTGTGGGAGGGGAAATAAAGGAAAAAAAGCAATTTTAAAAAGACACTTATGGGGCTGTCCCACTTAGGAGACTGGAACGGAAACCTCTGGAGACTTTGGGCCCCACCCAAGGTTTCCGTGCGGTTCCCGGAGGTTGCAGGTGGTTGCCGGAGCTTCCACTACCTGAAACCTCCGGCAACCACCTGCAACCTCCGGGAACCGCACGGAAACCTTGGGTGGGGTGCAAAGTCTCCAGAGGTTTCCGTTCAGGTTTCCTAAGTGGGACAGGGGCATAAGACCCTGGTGAGAGAGGAGTTTACAGCCCTAATGGCCTCTGGGAAGAAACTCCTTCTCATCCTCTCCGTTTTCACAGCATGGCAACGGAGGCGTTTGCCTGACCGTAGCAGCTGGAACAGTCCGTTGCTGGGGTGGAAGGGGTCCCCCATGAACTTGTTGGCTCTGGATTTGCACCTTCTGATGTATAGTTCCTGCAGGGGGGGGCGAATATAGTTCCCATAGTGCGTTCGACCGAACGCACAACTCTCTGCGTGCTGCCAGAGGAGGAAGTTGAAGCAGGGACTATTCCCATGTTTGAGAAGCAATTGGACAGGTACACGGATAGGACAGGTTTAGAGGGATATGGGCCATACACAGGCAGGTGGGATTAGTGTAGATGGGACATGTTGGGCGGTGTGGGCAAGTTGGACTGAAGGAACTGTCTCCACGTGTGACTATAAGAATCCAGAAAGTGGTTGGAAAAGAACTTCATTGAGCTGCTGTTGTCTGACCTACAATGATCCAACTACAATTAAAGCAGTTATTTTATTTATAGCAAATCATATGTCACCTGAGACTTTGTCTTTGTTTGAAAGTCCCAATTAAACTGCTCCCTCCGACTATCAATCCAATACATGTAGTTACTCAAAATGATGGTTTGGCTCCAGCAGTTCATCAGCCATTCTGATTCTGCTAATTAGTTTAGCCATGGACAGCCATCTACCAAGGCAGTTGGATATGGGGTGAGTATGAAGTGCCAAGGAGATCGATCAATCAATAGAATTGAATTTGGTGGAGTCTAATGAAGTAACAATGCAACATTCAAGCTAGATTTGCAATGGGATTGTATTTGGCCTGTGGTGAAGTTCAGAGCCACATGATTCGTGTTGTATTTTCAGATATTCGGGGAATTTCTTGATTAGCGCGGGTGTCACGGATTATGGGGAGAAGGCAGGAGAATGGGGTTAGGAGGGAGAGATAGATCAGCCATGAACGAATGGCAGAGTAGACCCGATGAGCCAAATTACCTAATTCTGCTCTTATCACTTATGCACCTGTGGACTTGTGAATTGACAATGCACATAGTGAGAAATATCTCTCTTTTTATAAGTATTTTTATGCAAAGGCAAGGTTTTTATATGGAGACACAGATGCTGGAAACTTGAATGATACGCAAATGGCTGGAGTTATTTGCCGGGTCAGGCAGCATTCTGGAGGATATGAATAGATGATGATTTGACCAGGACTGATTCTAGTAGGAGGGATGAAATGCTGGTAAAGAGAGGTGGGAGCAGGGCAAAGCCTGGCAAGTAATGGGTGGATACAGCTGAATGAGGTTTGTTTGGCAGATGGGTGGACAAAGGCTGTAGAGTTTGACAGTGAGAGGGGAAAGATTTAACAAGAACTTGAGGGACAACATTTCTTTGCACATAAAAGGGTTGTAGGTATATGGAACGAGCTGCCAGAGGAGGAAGTTGAGCCAGGTACTATCACAACGTTAAATAAAAAATGTTTGGACAGGTAGATGTATAGAATAGGTTTAGAGGGATAGGATGCCAAATGTAGGCAGTTGGGACTAGTGTAGATGGGGCATGTTGGTCGGTGGGGGCAAGTTGGGCCAAAGGGCCTGTTTCCATCCTCTAAGACTCTGAGATGAAATGCAAATAGAATGGTGTCAGATAAGGAGAGAAAAAGTGCGAAATCTAAATTAAACCTCCCTCACCTGTGTCTATCACTTGGCAGGTTTTGTCCCCCCCCCACCCCCCCTCCCCCCATCCACCTCTTTACCAGTTTTTTACCTTCCTACAACTAACGGTTTGAAGAAGGGTCTCAACCCGAAACATCACCTATCCTGTTGAACTGTTTAGATTATTGTCACGTGTACCGAGGTACAGTGAAAAGCTTTTGTTGCGTGCTAACCAGTCAGCAGAAAGTCTGAAGAAGGGTTTCGTCCCGAAACGTTGCCTATTTCCTTCGCTCCATAGATGCTGCTGCACCCGCTGAGTTTCTCCAGCACTCTGTGTTTATTGAAGGATTGCACATGTTCAAATCAATGAGTTCCCACAAAGTGCAATGGCGCATTAAATAGGGACCTACACAGGACGATAATGTCATATTATTTGCCCAAAACTGATATTTAAGAAATAATAGTTTCATTCAGCTGAAGGAAGGAGGAATTACCATTTACACTGTGCCTTTGAGAACCACAAAAGTGCTTCATATCCAACAACCTTTCTTAAAGGTCAGGGTTGTAGGGAGGAGACCATTGAGAGGGATTAGCTGGATAGCTTCTTCAAAGACTCGGCACAGGCGTAGTTAGCTGAAGGTGTTCCCTGCTCTATAATCATGATTTAAAGATACTGGTCCATGGACAAAATGTACAGTTAATTATGGAGCAAACGAGAAAGTTCCACGAGCAAGGGTAAGATAAATTAGCATTGAATGGACTAGCTAGACAAGTGCTCTGATTGAATGGGATATATTCCTTGCAAGTTGCTACGTAATTTGATTATGGGAGCGATGGTTGAGAATTTGGCGAAGGCATTAGGAGAGTTGTCTTATTCTTGACATCTTGCGATCTTTTGCCCATCTATGAGGTGAGATAAGACCTCACAATAATATCACCTTGATATCACGTCGGAGGTTGAGGTGAGACTTGATAGAAGTATATAAGATTATTTAAAGTTTCTGAATCTTAATGTAAAATAATCCAGTAACATTTCCATCTGGACCTCAAGATAATGAAATGGCCTGACCCAATATTAACACCAACTCTCTGATACATAATCTTCCTTCAGCTGAGTCAAGGACACTTACAGTCCGATATTCTTCAGAGGGCTTTAATTACATTTTTCAACTCTTCCCTATTTCAAGGTAAAGCAAGAAGAACCCAGAACGGAACCAGATCTGGAGCAATGCATGGAGACTGCCTTGGCCGTCATGGAGACCGGATTAACCATCATAGAAACAAGACTGTCAGTTGTGCAAACCATTAAAATAATTCGATTTTGGATTATTGAAGAGATTGAAGACGAGGATGTGAGTATGCCAATTTAAAGTGTTTGCAATTGTTTCTTGGCAGTGTGTTCCTGTGTTGTGGTTTCTCCATTCTGCCCCTCGCTCTTTACCACGTTCTTCCTTCAATGTGCTTTTATCTTGCTGAGAGGTAGCGAAGGGATTTGAGGTCAGGTAGTGAGGATTGAGTCACCGAGAGAGGGCCGGCCGTGGTGATGTTGCGATAGAGTTGCTGCCTTGCAGCGCCGGAGACCCGGGTTCGATCCCGACCATGGGTGCTGTCTGCACGGAGTTTGTACGTTCTCCCCGTGACCGCGTGGCTTATCTCCGAGATCTTCAGTTTCCTTCCAAAGATGTACAGGTTACGTGGCTCGGTGTGTGTGTGAATTGTCCCTATTGTGTGTAGGACTGTGTTAATGTGCGGGGATCGTGGGTCGTGCGGACTCGGTGGGCCGAAGGGGCCAGCGCGGAAACAGGCCCTTCGGCCCACCGGGTCCACACCAACCTGCGATCCCTGCACATAAACACTATCACCCACTAGGGACAATTTTTACATTTTCCAAGCTAAATCTGTACGTCTTTGGAGTGTGGGAGGAAACCGAAGATCTCAGAGAAAACCCATACAGGTCACGGGGTGAATGTACAAACTCCGCAAGTACAGACAGCGCCCGTAGTCAGGATCGAACCCGGGTCTCCGGCGCTGCAAGGCAGTAGCTCTATCACTGCGCCACCATGCCGCCCGCTTATTGTTAATCCCCGTTGCCTCTACTTGAGACAGTATCCAGGCTGACACTTTGTGCAGTCTGCTCTGGGAACCATGCCACAAGATCCATGGAGTAATTTCCCTGCAGTGCCTGCAGGACGTTCCATGCTGACCACCGCCTGATGGACTTGTGGTCAAAGGTGTTGGTCCGGAAGAACCTTGCCACGAACGACAGATGGTGCAGCAATGTCCAGCTGACTGGCACGCTGCGTGGCATCTGCGCCAGGCCCATCCTTCGCAACACTGGGGGCAGGTGGAGAACCTGAGCAGGTAGTGACACGTGGTGGAGGGTTTGTTGCACTGTTAAAATCATCGCCTTTCCTACAAGATATTATGCCATTCTGATCTCCCACGGATGTAAGGGATCCCACTGGGATTTTTATTTCAGTTACGCTCTGTCAGTTTAAAACATGTTTGCCCCATAAAAATGCAAATTTCCAGTGTTCTGTTGACAATCTTTGTGTTTAGATTAAATAATTATTTTGAGTTTCTCATTTGTTCTTTAATAAGTTACTTACATACACTTATTAGGAAGCTAGTAATTGGCAATTTGACTGAAGTGCTTTTCTTTCTATTGCTTTTTCACGCTATATTGAAACAAAAATGATCAAATTGCCTGGTTTCCCTCAGCAGCTGTTATACTGAAGAAACCTCAAGCCAAAGTGAATCCAGATGCAGCGATGTGATTATTTTGTCCATTAGTTGTTCCAACTATTTTTGTGTTTTATTTGTAGATTTAGACTGAATTTTCACTGTTCTTCCAAGCGCAATCCTCTTTCAACTAGTGTTGCCAAAAATAACTTGTTCGCTCATTCCTACAATTCCTCACGTTCGATCTTGCTCCGCCAAACATTGCTTGCGGCATTCACATCGTATATAAAAGTACGCCAACGAAACAGGCCCTTCGGCCCATAATGACTGTGCTATAGACTGTGGCACGGTGGCGCAATGGTCAAGTTGCTGCCTTAAGGGCCTGTCCCACTGTACGAGTTTACCCAAGAGCTCTCCCGAGTTTAAAAAAAATCAAACTCATGGTGAGTACGTAGAATGTAGTTAGCGGGTGCGTCGGAGCTCGGGACGTCTCTTAGCGGCTCGTGACACTAACGGCAGGTACTCGGGAAACGCGGTAAGCTCGTGAAGTTTTCTCAACGTGTTGAAAAATGTCCACGAGAGCCCCGAGTACCTACGAGCGGCTATTACCGTAATTCTCCGAGTTCGAATCGGGGGAAACTCGGGAGAACTCTTGAACAGTGGGACAGGCCCTTTACAGCTCCAGGGACCCAAATTTCCATCCTGACCGTGGGCGCTTGTCCGCACGGAGTTCGTACCTACTCCCCGTGACCTGCGTGGGTTTTCTCCGGGAGCTCTGGTTATCCAAAGACGTACAGGGTTGTAGACAAATTGGCTTGGTATAATTGTAAATTGTCCCTAGTGTGTGTGTGTGTGTGTAGGATAGTATTAGTGTGCGGGGATTGCTGGTAGGCACAGAGTCGGTGGGCCGAAGGGCCTGTTTCCGTGCTGTATCTCTGAACTAAACTAAACATGATGCCAAGCTAAACTAATCCCCCTCCACCTGCACAATCCATATCCCTTCATTCTCTGCATACCCATGCGCCCATCTAAAAGCCTCTAAAATACCACTATCATATGTGCCTCTGCTACCTACACGACACTAGTTTGCACTTCAAAAAGTAATTCATTGTTCGTGTTCTGCTTTAGGACATTGGGAGATAATTATCCTCTGTCTCACTGCAAGTTGTTTTTGTTTTCAGTTCATTGAGTACGGCTCATAAATATGAGACAAATCCAAAGGGAATTCAGGAGAAACTTCTTGAACAAGAGAGTGTTTATAATGCCAGTACAGCCCTTGGTTCATGGAAGTGCAGCTTGTTTATGTTTAAAACATCACAGGGACAAACCCTTCGGCCTGCAATGTCTGTGCTGGACCTGATGCCAAGTTTTTAAACACGATATTTAACAACTCCGCAAAAGGACAACATGTGCTGGAGTAAGTCAGCAGGTCAGGCAGCATCTCCGGAGAGCGTGGATAAGTGATGTTTTGGGTCACGACCCTCCTCCAGACTGCAGTATGTTATAGAGTGATACAAAATGGAAACAAGCCCTTCGGCCCAACTTGCCCATACCATCCAACATGTCCCAGCTACACTAGCCCCACCTGCCCACACTTGGTCCATATCCCTCTAAACCTGTCCTATCCATGTACCTGTCTAACTGGTTCTTAAATGTTGTGATAGTCCCAGCCTCAGCTACCTCTTCTGACAGTTTGTTCCATACACCCATCACCCTTTGTGTGAAAAAGGTTATCCCTCAGATTCCTATTAAATCTTTTCCCCTTCACCTTAAACCTATGTCATCTGGTCCTTGATTCACCTACTCTGGGCAAGAGACTGTGAAGAAGGGTCTCGACCAGAAACGTCACCCATTCCTGCACTCCAGAGATGCTGCCTGTCCCGCTGAGTTACTCCAGCATTTTGTGCCTACCTTCGATTTAAACCAGCAGTTCTTTCCAACATGGTAGACAAAAATGCTGGAGAAACTCAGCGGGTGCAGCAGCATCTATGGAGCGAAGAAAATAGGTAACGTTTCGGGCCAAAACCCTTCTTCAGACTGATAGGGGGTGACGGGGAGAAGGAAGGAAAAAGGAGGAAGAGGAGCCCGAGGGCTGGGGGATGGGAGGAGACAGCAAGGGCTAACAAAATTGGGAGAATTCAATGTTCATGCCCGCAGGATGCAGGCTCCCCAAGCGGAATATGAGGTGCTGTTCCTCCAATTTCCGGTGTTGCTCACTCTGGCAATGGAGGAGACCCAGGACAGAAAGGTCGGATTGGGAATGGGAGGGGGATTTGAAGTGCTGAGTTGAGTTTGAGTTCTTTCCTACACACTGTGCATCTACCCGATCTATTCCTCTCACGTTCTCCAGAGGTGCCACCTTTCCATGTTTTCCAGAGGTGCTGTCTGTCCGTGTTCACTAGAGATGCTGCCTGACTGGCTGAATCATGAGTAGATTAAAGCCTGGGGAATAGGGAAATCAGCTGGGCAGGCAATTAGAAGTCTAGAGTTGGGAGAGGGGGATGGAAGGTTGGTGATTTAGGAATGAGGGACTTGAGGACATTGGCGATGATGTGGTAGGAATGGACGACCAGAAAAACAATGGGTACTTTGAATTTAACAGTGGAATATGCTGGGCAGTTCCCTTAAAGTCAGAAACCGCTTCCAATCCCCACAGATAAGGTGCTTCCGCAAGTCCTGTGGCACAAAGAATACCAAATAGGAAAAGGAATATGAGGGGTAACTTTCTCACACAGAGGATGGTGGGTGTATGGAATAAGCTGCCAGAGGAGGTACAGTAGTGGAGGCAGGGACTATCCCAACGCTTAAGAAAACAATTAGACAGGTTTATAGAATCTACTGAATCCCACGACAGGAAAAGCAAAGAACAAACGACACTTAAGGGCCTGTTCCACTTTCACAACCTAATTCACGACCTCTGCCGAGTTTGCCCTTGACTCATACGCGCAGCATGGTCGTCACAAGGTCGTAGGAGGTCGTAGATAGGTCGTGATGCTAGTTGTAGGTACTCGTGACATCAAGTAGGTCAGGGCGTTTTTCTAGCCTGATGAAAATTGTCCACGAGTAAAAAAGGTCGCGAATTAGGTCGTGAAAGTGGGGCGGGCCCTTCAGCTGAGCCAGACTCCTTGTGCCACGTTTATTCCAGAAGCCCCTTTTACCTCCATTCTCACCAATCATAACCCATGTGTAGATAAGGCCAATTAGTGTATCTGACCGTGGAGCTCTTGTGATCTTTGCTTGTGGCTGGGCCTTCTCGTGAGGCTGCTGGTGAGTCGCCAGTGGTGACGGGCTGTATGCAAAACCAACGTGGGCGTGAAGGCACCACAGGTACATGGATGTTAAATCTGTGTTTATTGTGTGTTTTGTTATTTTGATTCTATGTTATGACTGCAAGGCACAACATTTCGTGCAGACTGAAAAGTCTGAATGACAATAAAGGATACTTGACTTGATAGGAGAGGTTTGGAG
Source organism: Leucoraja erinaceus (assembly GCF_028641065.1). Lineage (NCBI taxonomy): Eukaryota > Metazoa > Chordata > Chondrichthyes > Rajiformes > Rajidae > Leucoraja > Leucoraja erinaceus. Next base: position 26,838,924 of record NC_073402.1, on the reverse strand, counting down.
GGATATGGACCGAGCGCCGGCAGGTGGGACTATTGTAGGTGGCACATGTTGGCCGGAGTGGGCCGAATGGCCTGTTTCCACACTGTATCACTCTGTGACTCTCATAGATGCCAATTCCCAATCAAATTGACTCTCCTGTTAATTTAGTAGAATTTCCTATATCTCTCCCTAAATCTGGCACCTACTGTCATTATGCCATAGGATTAATTGGATGTTCCCTTCTCTAATGCACAATCTGCTTCAGTGCCACACTTAATGCACTTATACATCACCTATACATCAACTTACCACTTTTCTGCTTCAGATTTATCTATAAACTTCAATAACGTCTCCTAGCACGTTGGCTGGCGTGGACAAGTTGGGCCGAAGGGCCTGTTTCCACGCTGTATGACTCTTAATTCTGTGATTCTGAAGAAGGGTCTCGACCCGAAATGTCGCCTATTCCTTCTCTCCATAGATGCTGCCTCACCCGCTGAGTTTCTCCAGCATTTTTTGTCTACCTATCTATCTTCTATATTTTATATATATAAAACTGTGTGGCTGCCGGCTGGCTGTGTGTGTTTCTGTCTGTGGCTGCTAGCCTTTGATTCGTTGCTACGCCAACACCCGACCCAGAAACGCCCTGATTTTACCCATTTCAGCAGAGAATTCACGTTTCATTCCATGTATCCACTCCTCATTAAATTTTGTCGTGTTTATGTACACTTTTTTAATCAAATCCTTCTCCCCCCCCCCCCCCCCACTCATTCATTTTGTCGCCTCCTGCTGGCCAGCGACCATAACGGTTGCTGGCGCCCGCATCTCGCCTCAAAGACGCCATTTAAAAACAGCCGCACTGCTGATTCCTGAGCCGCTCGAGTTGGAGGACCACGTCTCCCGTGGGAGCTACGGGTAGGGAACGGCTGCGTTGGGGGAGCAGACCCAACGGGTCCGCACTTGGTCTAGTGACTCTTAAATGTGGTTCACCTAGACTCGGTGCGAGCAACATTTTAATAAATCTTCAAAAACATTGCTGCACTTGGACGCAGAATTTCTCATTCATCCAATTGAACCAACATGGGGCAAGTCGGACTCTGTGAAATGTGACAAATTCAACTTTGCTTCTTGAATTGCATCTCACTTTGACGGTACGGGTTCTGGTGCCACTTTCAGGAACCGTGATCGGCATATTATTGGCGGGGGTGAAGGGAGGGAATCTTAATTAAGCAAAAATAATTTAAATAATCCTAACGAATTCCGAGGCTGAATATTAAATTAAATTCGCAGCAGTAACTGAGCTTTTATGACAAGACAGAAATAGCAATTTGCATTGGGGTGTAACGCTCATGAGAGAACAGTGAATCTGAAGCTAATATCAGATTAAAAAACGTCCCAGTGAATGACAGAACAGCTTCAAGGCACAAGTGTTCTGGTACTTTGCGTGCATCTTAGAGAATGGAACAGTACATCACAGGAATTTTGGCCCACAATGTTTGTGCCAAACATGATGCCGAATTAAACTGATCTCATCCTCCTGCACACAATCCATATCCGTCTATTCATAAGGTCATAGGGTCGTTCGTGATAGGAGCAGAATTTCGCCCATCAAGTCTACTTCCCCATTCATTCATGGCTGATCTATCTCTCCCTCTGAACCCCATTCCCCTGCCTTCTCCCCATAACTCTGACACCTGTACTAATCAAGAATCTATCTCTCCCTGCTTTAAAAATATCCACTGACCTGGCCTCCACAGCCTTCTGTGGGAAAGAATCCCACAGATTCACCACCCTCTGACTAGATAAATATCTCTTACTAAAAGAACGTTTTAATTCTGAGGCTATGACCTCTAGTCTCAGATTCTCCCACTAGTGGAAACATCCTCTCCACATCCATATTCACTGCACTTCCATGTGCCGACCGAAAGGCCTCTCAAATGCCACTATCACTTGCCTCTACAGCCACCTAGCAATGTATTCCAGGCCCCAACCACTCTCTGTGTAAATCAAAAACTTGCCCGCACATCTCCATTAAACTTCCCCCATTCATCTTATAGTGATGCCCTCTTGTGTGGGACACAACGCCACCCTGGGAAAGGGTTCTGACTGTCTATCCTATCTATTTAGACGTTGTTACTTGTGAGCGGAGCACCGTGGCAAATTCCTTGTATGTGAATACTTGGCCAATAAACATACTCACTTACTTACTTACTTACTATCCCTCTCATATACCGTTGGTACGTATCTACTGAGCAGAGGAACACCAGTATAAAAATGATTGGAATACACACGAGTTGTATACCCGATGAATTTCGCTGACTGATGAATTTATAATTTTCCCAGGGGAAAGATCCTGGAAGCAAAACATACAGCATAAGGCTGAGGGCGGCACAGCGGTGGAGTTGCTGCCTCAAAGCGCCAGAGATCCGGGTTCAACCCTAACCTTGAGTGCTGTCTGTGCGGAGTTTGCACGTTCTCCCTGTGACAGCATTGGTTTTCCCGGGTGCCTTGGTTTCCTCCCCCACTCCAAAGACGTGTGGGTTTGTAGGTTAATTGGCATCGGCAAAGTTGTAAGTGGTCCCCAGTGTATAGGATAGTGCGAGAGTACGGGGTGATCGATTTTCCGCGCGGACTCAGTAGACCGAAGGGCCCGCTTCCGTGCTCTGTATCTCCGCAACTGAGGAGAACTTTTAATTCCATTTCACTGCACATCTCGTATGTGTATGTGACGAATAAACTTGACTTGACTTGAACTTTAGAAAAAAAATTTGATTCGAAGTTTGCTGACTTCAAAGGAACTTTGTCTTCCTCTAAGTGATCCCATCTTTCTTATTCTTTTTGTGTAGGAGATGCTCATAAATACTGAACTATCACATGAGTCTTTACAAACGTGCCCTGCAAAGGATGCAGTGTTCAAGGAACCAAAGCCAGTGGTGCAAGTGGAAGAGGAAGAGGGAAAGGAAGAGGGAGAGGAAGAGGGAAAGGAAGAGGGCGAGGAAGAGCGAAAGGAAGAGGGCGAGGAAGAGGGAGAGGAAGAGGGCGAGGAAGAGGGAAAGGAAGAGGGCGAGGAAGAGGGAAAGGAAGAGGGCGAGGAAGAGGGAAAGGAAGAGGGAAAGGAAGAGGGAAAGGAAGAGGGAGAGGAAGAGGGCGAGGAAGAGGGAAAGGAAGAGGGCGAGGAAGAGGAAGACGAGACATCTGTGAGTACCTCTCATTCTAATATCTTTTATCATGTGTTAAATGTCACCCGATCGTTTCGCAGAACACCTCCGCTCAGTCCGCCTAGGCCTACGCGATCTCCCAGCTGCCATACACTTTATCTCCCACTCCTATCCCCACACTGACAGGCACAAAATGCTGGAGTCACTCACTCAGCGGGACAGGCAGCATCTCTGGAGAGAAGGAATGGGTGACGTTTCGGACCCGAAACGTCACCCATTCCTTCTCTCCAGAGATGCTGCCTGTCCCGCTGAGTTACTCCGGCATTTTGTGTCTATCTTTGTGTTAAACCAGCATCTGCAGTTCCTTCCTACCCACGCTGACCTTTCTGTCCTGGGCCTCCTCCACTGCCAGAGTGAGGCCCAGCGCAAATTGGAGGCACAGCACCTCAAATCTCTCTAGGGCAGTTTACAACCCAGCGGTATGAATATTGATATCTCTAACTTCAGGTAACTCTTGCTTTCCCTCTCCCTCCATCCCTCCCCCACCCTAGTTCTCTGGCTTGTTTCACTGTCCTCCTGATTAATTTTACCGTTTGTGTACCTCGTTGTCACCTTCCCCTCAGCGTCCGATGAACGATTCTTCATTTCTTTGATCATCGTCTGCTTTGATCTGTCATTTTCACACCTTACTCTTCCATATCTCTCATCTCCCCCTCCCCGGACTCTCAGTATGAGGAAGGGTCTCAACCCGAAACGTCATCCTTCCTTCTCTCCAGAGATGCTGCCTGGCCCGCTGAGCCACTCCAGCACTTTCTTGTCTTTTCTTGGTAAACCAGCACCTGCAGATCCTTGCTTCTATATTAATTTTTAGCTGATCATAAACAGTGTTAGCATGGTAGGGAGAAGATGATGAAAGGTCGCTCGTATCTGTCAGGGTAACACAGTGGTTAGGTGGCTGGCCCACTGCTATTATTGACAGATTAAATCTTCATTGCAATGAAAAAAAAAATGAACAAACCTGAGCCTCGGATAAGTGTGAAAACTATTGCCCCACACATGTCCTTCCAACTTTGCCCCTCTCACCCTAAAGCCGCGCCTTCTGGTTCAATAACGAACCAGTTCTTTACATCCTGAGCTGTATAGTTTAAAGAATATGAATATATGGCTGAACATCAGCAGCAGAAGATGGATTATCAATAAATGGAACATCAATAAATGATACTAAAATTCATGTTGAATAAATCTCATGTAGGCATTAGCGGAAAACACGGGGGAGCCAGGGGGGGGGGGGGGGGGGTGACCCTGTCCCCTCCATGTTTTCAGAGGTGGGGGACGGTCCCCCTCACGTTACAAGCTTTAAATCTAATTCAGGGCGCACGGCTGAAGCTTCCGATGCCGCGCATGTGTGCACATGCGCGCGTGGCCGCCAAGAAATAGTCCCCCCCTGACCCTCGGTCCCCTCCATGTTTTGAAAGCGGTTTCCGTCTCTGCATGTAGGTATGGTATAACAGTAGGACTGTTTGGGTTAATTCATCCCAATATTTGCTGAAGAAATGTTCAGGATGGAATAGAATGTCAAAAAAGTGGGAAACTATTGTTTAATTATTGTACAGAATATTGAATATTTAGTTTTTTAGTTAAGGGACACTGCGCGGAAACAGGCCCTTTGGCCCACCGAGTCCGCAGCACACATTAACGCTATCCTACACACACAAGAGGGACAATTTACACTTATACCAAGCCAATTAGCCTACAGACTTGTACGTCTTTGGAATGTGGGAGGAAACCGAAGATCTCGGAGAAAACCCACGCCGGTCAGGGGGAGATTGGACAAACTCCGTACAGACAAGCACCCGTAGTCGGGATTGAACCCGGGTCTCTGGCACTGTAATGCAGCAACTGTACCGCTGTGCCACCCTGTTCTGGTGAGCTATTACCGGCCATGCTCTATCCTGCCCCTCCTCTCTCCCAGCTTTCTTACCCATCCCCATTCAATCAGCCTGAAGAAGGGCTCCAACTCCATGGTTGCTGCTGCTTAACCTGCTGAGTTACTCCAACATTTTGCGTCTATCTCAACTATTCCACCCTGTGGTTTTGAAGTTCCACACGGTGCGAGTTGGCCACAAGGTGATTATTGGGAGCAACTCAGAAACAAAATGGACGGTAAACATGTTTTCATATCCTATTAAAGGAGGAATCACAGGGTGGAAAATCAATGGGGTTTTATCTCCCAAGTTCTTTCAACTTTTCTCTTTAGAAATTAATTGAAAGAGTCTTTCATAGTTCCTGCTGTGTTCTGGTGTTTCTGTCAGGGACGATCAAACAAGCTGCCACATGGATGATCAAAATGTTTGCAGTGTTTCAGATCTGCACAGACAATATTAGCTCTTTATCTATCTGATGCAAACTGCATTTTAAGGTTTAGTTACCCAAGCAAGATATCTCATTTTCTTGATCTTTATAGTTTACCCATCAATAGAAAATCATGTGTAAAATCATGAGAGGAATATCGGGTAGATGCACAGTGTCTCTTGCCAAATTACAGAGAAAGGTTGAATAAGTTAGGTCTTTATTCTCTGGAGCGCAGAAGGTTAAGGGGGGACTTGATAGAGGTCTTTAAAATGATGAGAGGGATAGACAGAGTTGATGTGGACAAGCTTTGCCCTTTGAGAATAGGGAAGATTCAAACAAGAGGACATGACTTCAGAATTAAGGGACAGAAGTTTAGGGGTAACATGAGGGGGAACTTCTTTACTCAGAGAGTGGTAGCGGTGTGGAATGAGCTTCCAGTGGAAGTGGTGGAGGCAGATTCGTTGGTATCATTTAAAAATAAATTGGATAGGCATATGGATGAGAAGGGAATGGAGGGTTATGGTATGAGTGCAGGCAGGTGGGACTAAGGGAAAATAATTGTTCGGCATGGACTTGTAGGGCCAAGATGGCCTGTTTCCGTGCTGTAATTGTTATATGGTTATATGGTTAGTAGGGGAATCAAGGACCAGAGGACATAGGTTTAAGGTGAAGGGGAAAAGACTTAATAAGTATCTGACAGGTAACCTTTTCACGCAGAGGGTGGTGGGTGTATGGAACGAGCTGCCAGGGGAGGTAGCTGAGGCAGGGATTATCTCAACATTTAAGATCCAGTTAGCCAGGTACATGGATAGGACAGGTTTGGAGGGTTATGGACTAAATGTGGGCAGGTGGGACTAGTGTAGATGGGACATGTTGGCCGGTGTGGGGGAGTTGGGCCAAATGGTCTGCTTCCCAATTAAATTGAATCTCCTGTTTATTTAGTAGAATTCCCTATATCTCTCCCTATATCTGGCACCTACTGTTGGAATGCCATAGAATTAAATGGATGTTCCCTTCTCTAATTCACAATCTGCTTCAGTGCCACACTTAATGCACATACATCATCTATACATCAACACTGTTTTTTTTGCTTCAGATTTATCAATAAACCTCAATAACGGCTCTTTGCAAAGTGTTTCATTGAAACTAAATATTTACTAAGTAGATTTATCTCTTGGCTTCCAAGCTAGAAAAGTATTAAACAAACAATTACCATACAATGCAATTATTTTTCACAGAACCATTAATAGTCTTTTTTGGTATTCAGTAAAAATGAGACATGAAACCTAACTGGACTTTCTTGATTAAATGCATTTGTAAATCAAATGAATATAAGATACTTAAGCAATTTGAGGGAAATTGATCTGAAAATGTCCTCGCATTTATTGTGTATAGCATTCTGCTTCTTTTCAATTAGTCATAAGATAGCCACAGGGTAGCAAATAATTCTCACTCTAATTTTTATAAAAAGATTATGCATATTAAATGTTTGATAAAAAATAGTAAAGATTAATCAGAGAATTTCATGCAGTAATGGTCATAGGCAAGTGTTTTTAAATATTAAACATTGTTAATATATCAATTTATTTAAGTTTTTCTTACGAAGATATCTGGCTAGCAATTTCCAGTTTTAATTATTCGCTTCATGTGGAATTTAAAAAAACTTATTGATATGTCCCTCTGTATTTTGATATTTTAATTAACCTCACTAGTTTATAGTTTTTAACGATTGGCTTTTGAGGATAGTTTTTCATTTGGTTGAAAACGGTGTAAATTGGTTAGTATGTATGGAGCAGTACGCAAAGATGAGGCCATGTTTTACTGTAACATATTAACTTAGAAGCTCATGTCTTCAGCGGCCACAGCCTCAAGCTCTAGAATTTCCTCCCTAAATTACTCCCTCTCTGCCCATCTCTTCTCCATCCAGACACATCTTAAACCCTACAAACAAGATTTGGTTTATCCTTCACAATATCCGCTGATGGGGGCAGTCACGGTGGCGCAGCAGTAGAGTTGCAGCCTTACAGCGAATGCAGTGCTGGAGACCCGGGTTCGATCCCGGTTGCGGGTGCTGTCTGTGTATGAGATGGTAATAACTATGTCGTTCATTTAACTCCATATGAAATTCATTATTATCCAGAGACCAGAAGAAAGCTTCCATACAGTCCAGCATCTCTTATCAGAATGCCCAAACCGCATCCTGAATAATACACATGTGCTAGCTAGATCGCATTTTTGGGGAGAAGGAATGGGTGACGTTTGGAGTCGAGACAAAGGACACTAAGCTGGGGGGCAGTGTTAGCTGTGAGGAGGATGCTAGGAGGCTGCAAGGTGACTTGGATAGGTTGGGTGAGTGGGCAAATGCATGGCAGATGCAGTATAATGTGGATACATGTGAGGTTATCCACTTTGGTGGCAAAAACAGGAAAGTAGACTATTATCTGAATGGTGGCCGATTAGAAAAAGGGGAGATGCAACGAGACCTGGGTGTCATGGTACACCAGTCATTGAAAGTAGGAATGCAGGTGCAGCAGGCAGTGAAGAAAGCAAATGGTATGTTAGCATTCATGGCAAAAGGATTTGAGTATAAGAGCAGGGAGGTTCTACTGCAGTTGTACAGGGTCTTGGTGAGACCACACCTGGAGTATTGCGTACAGTTTTGGTCACCTAATCTGAGGAAAGACATTCTTGCCATAGAGGGAGTACAGAGAAGGTTCACCAGACTGATTCCTGGGATGGCAGGACTTTCATATTGGGGGGGGGGGATCTTATAGAAACTTGCAAAATTCTTAAGGGGTTGAACAAGCTAGATGCAGGAAGATTGTTTCCCGGTGTTGGGAAGTCCAGAACAAGGGGTCACAGTTTAAGGATAAGGGGGAAATCTTTTAGGACCGAGATGAGAAAAACATTTTTCACACAGAGAGTGGTGAATCTGTGGAATTCTCTGCCACAGAAGGTAGTTGAGGCCAGTTCATTGGCTATATTTAAGAGGGAGTTAGATGTGGCCCTTGTGGCTAAAGGGATCAGGGGGTATGGAGAGAAGGCAGGGATGGGATACTGAGTTGAATGATCAGCCATGATCATATTGAATGGCGGTGCAGGCTCGAAGGGCCGAATGGCCTACTCCTGCCCCAATTTCCTATGTTTCTATGAGACTCTTCTTTAGGCTCGACCCGAAACGTCACCCATTTCTTCTTTCCAGAGATGCAGCCCGTCCTGTTGAGTTTCTCCAGCATTTTGTCGATCTTCGGTGTAAACCAGCATCTACAGTTCCTTCCTACACACTTCTCACAGAGTGAATTGGCTGCTCTGCACAAGATCAATGCTGTCGAACAACTGTTTCCATTATGTGGCATTATTATATTCCAGTTCATAAACCATTGTCTTCATCAACAGATTGTTAAACGATGCTTCTTTTCAATGACAATTACTGCATTAAAATAACAATGGGTGAGTTCATATATATTATACTGCCGACATGAAGCAATAATAAATGTATGATTCATGAGTGGTTCCAGTCAATCTTCAGGATTCTGAGAATTATGTATATAATTATAGCTTCTGTTGGGAGCAATACTCAGTGGCATCATAGAAGATAATCTTCATGTGGAATTGGAAGAAATAGGCAGTAAGATGTGTACAAGTGCTAAAGATTTAGAGTCATAGCATCATAGAGTGATACAGCTTGGAAACGGGTCCTTCGGCTCAACTTGCCTACACTAGCCAACAGGTCCCAACTGCATTAGTCCCACCTGAAATGAAATGAAATGATTCAATTTATTCAACCCACCTGCATGTGTTTGGCCCATAATCATTCCAAACCTGTCCTATCCATGTACTTGTCTAACTTTCTTAAACATGTCCCTGCCTCAACTACTTCCTGTGGCAACTTGTTCCATACATACACCATCCTTTGTATGAAAAGGCTACTCCTCAGATTACTATTAAATCTTTTCCACTTCACCTCTATACATTCCAGTTTATGATGTTCAAGAAGGAATTGCAGATGCTGGAAAATCAAAGGTAGATAAAAGTGCTGGATAAACTCAGCGGGTGCAGCAGCATCTATGGAGCGAAGGAAATAGGCAACGTTTCGGGCCAAAACCCTTCTTCAGACTTTTGTGATCTCTGCGTAGGACACAATGGTTAGGAGAACTTTCTTCGTCAGATTACAGCAAGGTAGATTTGTGAGCTAAATGTGGATGGCTTTACGCATGCACTCAATGTAACATCAAGAGTTCCTTATAAGTTGTCAATTTGCCTCCTTCATTAAGTGTTGAGAGGAGACTCAAGGAACAGCAGATGCTGGTTTGCAAAAAAATAGTTAAATGTCCTGGAGTAGCTCAGCAGGTCAGCGAATACCTTTGTGGGTATTCATGTTCCCTAGAGATGCTGTCTGAGCCGTTGACTTACTCCAATGCATTCTTTTTTTTAAAGAGAACATCTTTTTTTCTCCCCAGTTTATCCTAAGATTAGTCATGAGTGCTTGTCCTTTTTAACATCCAAGCAGGATTGAAGCCGGATCTTGTAGTTTTAGATGAGTAGGTAGGCCAGGCATCTTTGGAAGGACTCCCTTCAGTAGCAAATTGTGGACACAGCCCAGACCATCACACAAACAAACTTTTGTTTAAGAAGGAACTACAGATGCTGGAAAATCGAAGGTAGACAAAAATGCTGGAGAAACTCAGCCGAAACCCTTCTTCAGACTGATGTGAGGGGGAGGGGGAGGGGGGAGAAGAAAGGAAGAGGAGTAGCCAGTGGGCTGAGGAATCGCTGGCGAGGAGTGGGCAGAGGAAACGAGGACCCACTGGCTCCTCCTCTTCCTTTCTTCTTCCCGTCCCACCCCAACCCTCACATCAGTCTGAAGAAGGGTTTCGACATAAAGCTCCCTTCCATTGACATCTCAACAACATACTCAAGGACAAGTCGCACCCTGGTCACTCCTTCTTCTCCAGTCTCCCATCAGGCAAAAGGTGCAGAAGTGTTAAAACGCACACCTCCAGATTCAGGAACAGTTTCGTCCCAGCTGTTATCAGGCAACTGAATCATCCTACCACAACCAGAGAGCAGTCCTGAACTACTGTCTTCCTCATTAGTAACCCCCAAGCTATTCTCGATCGGACTTTGTTGGCTTAACCTTGCACTAAACGTTATCCCCTTATCATGTATCCACTGTGAATGCCTCGATTGTAATCATGTATTGTCTTTCCACTGACTGGATAGCACGTGACAAAAGCTTTTCACTGTACCTCGGCACATGTGACAATAAACTAAACTGTAAACTTTGTAATTGTAATTATAGCCTTTTCAACTGAGATCAATTAATATCAGTTGATCGCATCTGTGCCGTGTGGGTAAGTACATAACAGGGAAGACTGAGGAATTGCAGCGGCTCAGTAGAGGAATAATAAATAGATAAAAACATAGGACTCGTTTTGTGATATTGAATGACTTGGTGTTGTGAAGGGGAATGAATTCCAGCTTAATAATATTGCCACGATTCTTGAGATATTAACAAATAAAAGTGCAAGAGCTGCTAATATTATGTGGGTATTTTTAAGGCGGAGATTGACAAGATTCTTATTAATAAGGGTGTTGAGGATAATGGGGAAAAGGCAGGAGAATGAGGTTGAGAGGGAAAGAAAGATCAGCCATGATCGAATAGCAGAGTATGGGCCGAATGGCCTAATTCTGCTCATATGATTTATGAATATGTGGAAATTCAGACTCAGACAGGTGGAAAGTAAAGACCCATCTCTGCACTCTTGCATCACTTTTATGGATGCTGTATTAAAATATTTTGTCACGAGTGAGAGAACTTCATATAGGACCATTATTTCTATATGAAATTTTTATTGTGTAGAAGCAAATTAACATCTAGGATTCATGACTATCGCTCGGGCCACAGCTAAATCGGGGAAACCGTCTCGTTCAATGTAATAGAGAAACATTGTATAAAATAGGATACTTAAAATCTATGTGTAGGAAGGAACTGTAGATGCTGGTTTAAACCGAAGATAGACACAGTAACCTGGAGTAACTCAACGGGACAGGCACCATCTCTGAAGATGGTGGTCTGAAGAAGTGCCTTGACCCAAAGCGTCACCCATTCCTTCTCTCCAGAGATGCTGCCTGTCCCGCTGAGATACTCCAGCTTTTTGTGTCCGTCTACTTTTAAGGGCCTGTCCCACTTGGGCGACATTTTTGGCGACAGCCTGGAAAGAAGTTGTCATGGCGTGACGCACGTAATGAAGCGCGGTGTCTCCTTGCTGCCGCTGGGTTTTGGAATGTTCAAAATCTTTCCTCGACACCTGCGTGTCTTATCGTGTCGTGCGCTCTGTCGCACGCTGACGCAAGGTCATGACCTCGACCTGCGTCATCATACGGCAACCTGTCGTCCTCAGATTTCGTAGACAATAACGCAGCCTGTCGTATCGTGTCGCGGGTGGATGTATGTTGACTGGCTGTCGCTGTTTGACGTCCGTGCGGTGGCAGGATATCGTAGGCGCTGTCGTATGTTGTCACTGTTGAGGACCTGGAAACTTTGACGTCGGCTGAACCAGATTGTCGCAGCTTGACGTCAACTGTGTCGTAGCCTGTCGTCGATTGTCGTACAACTTGCTGCCAACCGTAATGGAGGTTTTACAAACATTACTCCTGATGACCTTTGCTTTCAAGCCCTTTCACACCTCGTAATCACTCTACCCAATGCAATTTCCTGAAATGCAAGCCGTTCCGGAACTCCGAGCCGCTGAACGCGTTCTTCCTACGCCGGAATTCCATCAACCCGACGAGAGTGCCTGAATCATCGGGCTACCGTAGCGGCAACTGTGGAGGCCTCAATAGGCCCAGACTACGGGTGAACATACAGGAGGTGGACTGAACTTTGCTGCCTTCCCTCACAGTGGGAAACGTTGATCTCGCTGTGGGGGGATGTTTTTATGTTTACCGTTAAATTCTATAATGTTGTGTTTATTTTATTGGTGTGCTGCAATGGCAACTCAAATTTCACCGCACCAAATGGTGTATGTGACAATAAACGTCCTTTGTCAATGTTATCTTTTGCAGTATTGAGTACCTTCAATGATCTTGCATTAATTGTTGGCGTGTGCTCCCACACCAACACATTCCAAGCCGAGAAGAGCAATTTCTTTACACAGAATATGGTGTGTAAATAGTAAGAGCTGCCGGAAGTAGCTTGGAGGGATAGGTACGATGGTGATATTTTTAAAATATTTAGACAGATACTTGGATAAGAAAAGGTTGGAGGGGTATGGGGCAAATGGAACTTGCTCAACTATACACATGTAGGAAAGAACTGCAGATGCTGGTTTACACCGCAGACACAAAACGCTGGAGTAACTCAGCGGGACAGGCAGCATCTCCGGAGGGAAGGAATGGGATGTTTTCGGTTGAGACACTTCTTCAGACCTGGGTCTCAACCCGAAACATCACCCACTCCTTCTATCCAGCCATGCTACCTGTCCTGCTGAGTTACTCCAGCATTTTGCGTCTATCTAGCTCAATTATAAAACCGTTTAAGAAAGAACTGCAGATGCTGGTAAAATCGAAAGTAGACACAAAATGCTGGACTCAGCGGGTGAGGCAGCATCTATGCAGAGAAGGAATATTCGATCCGAAACGTCGCCAATTCCTTTTCTCCATAGATACTCCCTCACCCGCTGAGTTACTCCAGCATTTTGTGTCTACCTTCAATGATAAAACCCCCTGGTTCGCACGGACGAGTTGGACTGAAGGGCATGTTTCCGTTGTGTGTGACTGAGCACAAACCTATGAAACCTACTCCAACTTAACTTCTTCTCAATGGCTTCCAATCATGGACAAATCTGTGTGTATTTTAGGTCAGTGAAGTCACCAGTCTGGGGGAACCTGAAGACATGGCTGCAATAGATGAATCTGCTCCAACAGAGACAGGTAACACACACAAATATATACGAAAGCTTTTATTCCCATGGAAACTCTGACAATATTTCGACTGGTTTCTGCGAAAATAAAGTGCTTAGGCTTGCAAAATATCTGAACAAAAACATACTGGTGAAAAATGAAATGGATAATGTTATTCATGTTATTTGTACAGATGCAATTTGCATCTCGTGCGCTGCTCATGGTAATTTGACACTCAGAAAGCACTTAATTCCCTTAATGTGGTTCTGACCCAAGCACGAAACAGCATACTATGCAGCAGACCTCAGATATGTAAAACATATCGATGAATACCTGAAAAGGGACTGTTTACAATTTCCTTCAGGCATGCTTCAACCTCTAAACTCACCAGTCGCAAAGAAACATCTGTTTATTCAATTTGAACACATTGATTTTTTTTAACATCTCATGTAATTACTACTTCCAACACTTAAAACTCATTGTGTGTATGGGGGGGGGGGGGGGGACTACAGATGCTGATTTACACCAAAGGCAGACACACAAAATGCTGGAGCAACTCAGTGGGTCAAGCAGCATCTCCGGAGAAAAGGAAGAGGTGGCGTTTTGGGTCGAGACCGTTCTTCAGACTGAGAGTCATGCGAGAGGGAAAAGAAGTATGAAACGGTACAGAACAAATCAGAAACAACACATAGTAAATAGGTGCAGGAGGAGGCCATTCGGCCCATCGAGCCAGCACCACCATTCATTGTGATCATCCCCAATCAATAACCCGTACCTCAAGCTCTATCAAACTCTCTTAAATCCATCCACAGATTTGGCCTCTAATGCCCTCTGTGGCAGGGAATTCCACAAATTCACAACTCTCTGGGTGAAATTTTTTTTTCTCACCTCAGTCTTAAATGGCCTCCTCTTTATTCTAAGACTGCGGCCCCTGGTTCTGGACTCGCCCAACATTGGGAACATTTTTCCTGCATCTAGCTTGTCCAGTCCTTTTATAATTTTATATGTTTCTATAAGATCCCCCTCATCCTTCTAAACACCAGTGAATACAAGGCTAGTCTTTTCAGTCTTTCCTCATATGACAGTCCCGCCATCCCAGTGATCAATCTAGTGAACCTACACTGCACTGCCTCAATCACAAGGATGTCCTTCCTCAAATTAGGAGACCAAAACTGTACACAATACTCCAGATGTGGTCTTACCAGAGCCCTATACAACTGCAGAAGAACCTCTTTACTCCTATACTGAAATCCTCGTTATGAAGGCCAACATTCAATTAGTTTTCTTCACTGCCTGCTGTACCTGCACGCAAACTTTCAGTGACTGGTGTACAAGGACACCCAGGTCTCACTGCACCTCCCCCCTTACCTAACCTAAATCCTTTCAAACCTCTAGTTTCCCTCTCCACTGACAGCCTGAAGAAGGGTCTTGACCAGAAACGTCTCCTATTCCTTTTCTCTGGAAATGCTGCCTGACCCACTGTGTTACTCCATCTTTTTCTGCCTATCTTCGGCGTAAACCAACATCTGCAGTTCCTTCCTACATATATAACTGTTTGCAGTTAATTACTTTCTTTACAGTACCTTTCCAGAACAATAGAATACAAAAAAACAGGGCCGTAATGTTAAATTCATATGGAGCTTTGATCAGAGCAGCCAGAGGAGTGTGCATGCTGAATTTGGATTGGCATGAAACACCATCGAAATATTACGGAGAAAATGCAGAATAAATCTATCAACCAGAATCGAGGAAAGTTTCAGGAGGCTGGGCCTGCCTTCTTCAATAAATACAGTACTAGGCACTCATGGCATTGAATATTTATTAAATTGCTCAGTGGTGTGAATATAGAGAAATAATTTACACATGTAAGCAATTCCAGCAACAAAAAAGTATGAAGCCAAATGGGCTGCAGCATCTTCTTCTTCTGGTGGTGTATGGCGTGCAGAGTCAGAGTCAGAGTCAATTTAATTGTCATTTGGACCCCTGGAGGTCCAAACGAAATGCCGTTTCTGCAGCCATACATTACATACAAATAGACCCCAGACACAACAATAATTACATTTAACATAAACATCCATCACATAGCTGTGATGGAAGGCCAAATAAACTTATCTCTCCACTGCACTCTCCCCCCCCCCCCGATGTCAGAGTGAAAGTCATAGCCCCCGGCTGGCGATGGCGATTGTCCCGCGGCCATTAAAGCCACGCCGGGTGGTGCGAGGTCGCACACCGGGTCTTGATGTTGGAGCCCCCGGTGTGCGCTCGCAGAGTCCGCGGCCATTTCAGCCGCGCGGGGCAGTGGTGTCAGGCCCCGCTCCAGGAGCTCTTCAACCCCGCAACTCGGGCGGGAGAAGTCGCCGTTGCAGGAGCCCTGAGAAGCGGTCTCCTTCCAAGGAGCCGTGGGCTCCCGGCGCCGCCGTCCACAGACCTGTAGAGAGCCTCCGACTCTCCGGTAGCAGCAGCAGCAGCAGCAGCAGCAGCAGCAGCAACAGCAACAGCATCAGCAGCAGCAGCAGCAGCGCTCCTCCACCGCTCCGGACCCGGCCAGCTCCGCGACGGCAACGGTGAGTCGGCACCTGAGTCCCTGGTCTCTTCCTGTTGGAGGCCGCTCCTCGTTGCGGCCTCAACGACAATGGAAACCTGACGAGAAAAGGTCGGGTCTCCAGTGCAGGGAGAGATTCACAAAGTTTCCCCCCCCCCCTCCCACCCCACCCCCCCCCCCCCCCCCACACACACACACCCCGACATAAAATAACAAAAACTACATAAAAACACAGACAAAAATAATAAAAACGCGGACAGGCTGCAGAGGCCGCTGCTGGCCAGAGCCGCGCCGCCTACCGAACAGCCTAAAGTTGTAGGACAACTTGTTCTATTTGATTGTGCACGCCGGGTTGATTGCATTAGTCAAAACAGGGCGGGCCACGTGAAAGTTGCAATCTCCCCCACCCCGGCTACAGCATCAAATCTCAAAGACTGATGAGAATGAATAGCTCACTGCAATATAGTAGATAGATAACCATTTAGTCAAAGGCCCGATGCATTTGGGGAGTGGGTGCATAATTCAGAACCAAAGGAAGAGGATGACAGGAGAGAAGTCACTACCGAGTGGAAACACCCAAGCACCAGGTGGACATTTTATTTTGCCAGAGATTGCATATAGTCTCTTTTAGTGTTTTCTCTGGAGTATGAGAGGCTGAGGAAGGAGGGGGCCGCAAACAGGACCTAATAGAGGAATATAGAAAATTTTGAGGCATTGATAGGGTAGACAGTTAGAACCTTCCATCCCCCCCCCCCCCCCCACCACACACACACACACACACACACACACAATGGAAATGTCAACCACTAGAGAGCATAGTTTTAAAGGTGGAAGGGGCAAAGATTAAAGGAGATGTGCGGGCCAAGTTTGTTTTTATACAAAGGGGGAGTGGGGGCCTAGACTGGGCTTCCAGGGGTGCTGATGGATGCAGATATGATAGCAGTGTTTAGGAGGATTTTAGATAGGCACATGGATATGCAATTGAGGGATGTGGATCACATGCAGGCAAAGAGGATTAGTTTAACTTGGCATCATGTACAGCATGGAAGTTGTGGCCCTGAGGGTTGTATTGTTGGGTAGGCTGCAACCCAATGGTATGAACATTGAACTCTCCAATTTTAGGTAACTACATAACCCTCCCTTCTCCCATGTAACCTCCACCCACTTCCACTGGGCCTCCACCTATTTCTCCCCTCCACCTACATTCCTTCCTCTAGCTTCACAATTCACAACTCTTCAATCCTTTTGTCTCACACCTTGTCTCTTTTCATCTCCATCCTTTGCCCAACCATCGTCCTATCAAAAAACCCTCCCCACCTCCATCAACCTGTTTCTTGCCAGGTTTGTGGGAGATTTTGAATGCCGCTGTGTGGGGATATCGGTGTTAAAGTCGATCGTGTTCTGTGCTCTTTATTATTCATATGGCTGTATGGTGACAACACATTTCACTGTACCAATTGGTGCATGTGACAAATAAATGTATCTTGTATCTTTGTCCTGTTTTTCCACCCATCGCCCCATCCCCCCCCATGAGTCTGAAGAAGGGTCCTGACCAAAAACATCACCTCTCCATATTCTCCCTGGCCCGCAGAATTACTCCAGCATTGTGTCTTGGTTTGTAAAACGCCATTTGTAGTTCTGTGTTTCTACTGTATTGTTGTATGTTCAGTCCGTTTCATTCAGCAGAGGGTGCATGAAACTATTGTGGTGACAGTTGTCACAAATTCTTACATATTCAGTGAGAAGTTGCAGACCATAAGTCATAGAAGCAGAATTTGGCAATCCGGCCCAACGAGTCTATTCCACCATTCGAACATGGCCAATCTATTTTTTCCCCCAACAACCCCATTCTTCTGTCTTCTCCCTGTAACCTTTTTCTTCTTGCGTTTGAGGCAGGAGAGGTTATGTAACGGCCTCCAGGCGTTGTAGCCAGTTGTTGTTGTTGAGGGCCGTAAGCGGAGGACAGCTCAGTCTAAACTTTTGACGCCCTGATGAATCCAGAAACATCCTTACCAATCAAGAAAGTTGAACATTCTTTTCTAAATGCTCAATCACAAACAAGACTCTTAGTTTTAATAGCAAATTTGTTTAGACATACAATTCAAACGAAGATTAAAACTCCTCAGAGTAGAACAAAGGTTATCTTCTTTCAATCAACATAATTGAATGTAAATTAAAGGTTACTAATCACTCAGTGAAATTCTAGCTTATGAAGCTGCATGCTAAGCATTAACTACTGCAATTCCATTCAGGCGAAGTCTTTCAAATAAAGGTCCCATTCAGCTGCATACTTAAGATTTTAAAGCTAATTGCTGTGTTGGGCTAAATTACATAGAGTTACAGGGTGGAAACAGGCCCTTCGAACCAACGCCCATACCGGCCAACATGTCCCAGCTACACTGGAATTTAGGGTCTAGGAATTTAGAAGAATGAGAGGGGCTCTTATAAAACTATATAACATTATTATGGGATTGGACTTGCTAGATGCAGGAAACATGTTCCCACAGTTTAAGAATAAGGGGTAGGTCATTTAGAACGGAGATGAGGAAAAACATTTTTCACCCAGTAAGTTGTGTATTCGTGGAATTCTCTGCCTCAGAAGGCAGTGAAGGCAGATTCACTGGATGTATTCAAAAGAAAGTTAGATAGAGCTCTTAGGGCTAGTGGGATCAAGGGATATGGGTAGAAGGCCAGAACAGGGTACCGATTGTGGATGATCAGCCATGATCACATTGGATGGCCGTGCAGGCTCGAAGGGCAGAATGCCCTACTCCTGCACCTATATTTTTATGTATCTATGTACCTGTCTGTGTTTGGTCCATATCCCTCCAAACCTGTCCTATCCTATCCATGTACCTTGTCTAACTGTTTCTTAAACAATGGGATAGTCCCAGCCTCAACTACCTTATCTGGCAGCTTTTTCCATACACGCACCATCCTTTGTGTGTAAATATTACTCCTCAGATTCCTATTCCTTTTCCCCTTCCCCTTAACCGTAAATCCGTGTCCTCTGGTCCTCGATTCACCTCCTCTGTGTATCTACCCGATCTATTCCTCTCATGATTTTACACATCTCTACAAGATCACCCCCTCATCCTCCTGCACTCCAGGGAATAGTGTCCCAGCCTACGCAACCTCTCCCGATAGCTCAGACCCTCCAGTCCTGGCACGATCCGCATAAATCGTGACACCCCTTCTCTTATTTTGTTTTGCAGAGTTCCACACAGCCCAGCCCAAGTTTCCTTTCTACCAGGAACATGATGTGCTTATCGTACTGGTGGCTCATTTAACACTCGTCATTGCCGTTCTACTGTTAGGCGGCAGGTGCTTGCATGTACAAAAGGGTGTCACATTCAGTGACGTTGACGTGGATGAGCTGATTGTCACTGTTGGTTTAGTCAGCTGCATCACTGTTGCACTGTTTGCACTGTTGGGGGCCACCATAATTTTATTCATTCGTATATTGCTAACAAAGTTCCCGTAACCGATTCATCTTTCCAAAACAATAAAAGGTTTAATTGCCACCTGAAAGTTTTGTGCTCATACACAGTATGTTATGGCAAGTAATAAAACCTTTTGCATTTGATTTAGTTTTACATCATGCTTGACTCCTTACTTTAGTCTTTAGTGCTGGCTCAAAGGGCCAAATGGCCTCTTTATGCCCCTGTCCCACTTAGGAAACGGAAACCTCTGGCGACTTTGCGCCCCACCCAAGGTTTCCGTGCGGTTCCTGGAGGTTTTTGTCAGTCTCCCTACCTGCAACCTCCGAGAACCACACAGAAACCTTGGGTGGGGCACAAAGTCTCCAGAGGTTTCCGTTCAGGTTTCCTAAGTGGGACAGGGGCATTACTGTACTTATTTTCTATGTTTAATAGAGTGCACCAGGCAGAGTTAGAAAATAGTTTGAGCCAGAGGGTAGAAAGGTATGATATGGCACATTGTTCGCTTGTTCAACTCGTCCAACACTGCTTTTGAAAATCGTTGCATTGACCGAGAAAGGCTTTGCAGCACTAATTGTGCTCAATGTGCCTTTGTCATGTTAGATTCTACACGGCATCCATTTTATAGCCCTGTCCCACTGTACGAGTTCATTCAAGAGTTCTTCCCGAGTTTTGCCCTGATTCGTACTCGGAGATTTACGGTAATGGCCGCTCGTAGGTACTCAGGGCTCTCGTGGACATTTTTCTACATGTTGAAAAATCTTCTTGAGTCTTCCCGAGCTTACCGCTTTTCCCGAGTACCTGCCGTTAGCGTTACGAGCCGCTAAGAGACGTCCCCGAGCTCCGAAGTACCCGCTATTTTCATTCCACGTGCTTACCACAAGTTTGATTATTTTTTAACTCGGGAGAGCTCTTGGAATGAACTTGTACCGTGGGACAGGGCTTTTATTCTTGCTTTAAATTCAAGCTGCCAGCCGGCACCTTAATGACCAGTTATGAATTAGCTGTATTGTTGTACCTCTAGATTTAAGTATAGGTCCACCACTGATTTTCCGGCTCCATTGGTTCCAGAGCATTGCCGTATGAACCGTTTTGCTGGACCTACTGAGGTCACGGCCTTTTGGGGGGAGGGGGGAATACCGGCCCGTAAAGCTGGCCGTGGAAGTCGGCTATGGGATGGATCAGCTGGCTCCAGCCAGGCCAACGTCACACTCCAATTTATTGTCCATAACTCTGCGTTGAACACCATAATCCCATCCAAACTCATCCCTTGCACCCCTCACTGCAACTTTGATCCGCCTCCTGACCCAAAGACCACACAATTGGTGAGGATAGGCAAGATAACATCCTCCGTGATAATTCTCAGCATTGGTGCTCCACAAACATGCGTTCTCAGCCGTTTACTACCTTTGTTCTACACTCATGACTGTGCGGCCAACTCTACTTAACCCCATTTATGAGATTGCAGAGGATATCACTATAGTGGGCCTGATCTCAAACAATGACGACACTGGGTACAAGGAAGAAAGAGGCAGCAACCTCTCTCTCAATGCCAGTGAGACAAAGAAGTTATTGACTTCAGGAAGTGAGGACAGCATCAATAGCATCAAAGTGAGATGGTTGAGAGCTTCAAGTTTCCATGTGTAAATATCACCAACAATTTGTTCTGGGCCAACCATATTGAAGCCACGGTCAAGAAAGCACACCAATGCCTCTACTTCCTCAAACACCAAGAGAGTTCGGCAAGTCTCCAACAATTACCAACCTCTGCAGAATAAAGCATCCTAATGGTATGCATCACTGCTTGGGTCGGCAACAGCTCTGCCCAAAGCTGCAGGAAATTTAAGAGAGCTGTGGTTGTAGTCCAGTTCCTCACACAAGCTAGTTTCCACCCCAATCGACTGAATCTACACTTCACACTACCTTGGGAAAGCACCAAAAATAATCAAAGACAATTTTCTGACCAGCCAGTCCCTCTTCTCCCACCTCCTGTTGGGTATAAGATGCAAAAGCTTGAAAGCAAATACCACCAGATTCAGGGTAGACAAAATTGCTGGAGAAACTCAGCGGGTGCGAAGGAAATAGGCAGCGTTTCGGGCCAAAACCCTTCTTCAGACTCACCAGATTCAGGAACAGCTTCTTCCCCAATGTGATCGGATTACTGAATGAGGTTGGGTATGGTCCTGGTCTTCCAACCTTCCTCATTTTGAGCCTTGCACATTTTATTTTAATCTTCACTTTCTCTGTAACTCCAACACGATAATGCTATATTCTACACTCTGGTATTTTTCTCTTTGCACAATGTTGAACTTGTGCACGGCCTGATTCTACTCATGCACAAGGAGCAAAGGGTTTCGGCCCGAAACGTTGCCTATTTCCTTCGCTCCATAGATGCTGCCGTACCCGCTGAGTTTCTCCAGCACTTTTGTCTACCTTTGATTTTCCAGCATCTGCAGTTCCTTCTTGAACACTACAAGTATAATATGACTTGACTGGATTACACAGAAATAAAGTTCTTCATCTGGCGTATGTGAGAATAATAAACCAATACATCCATATCTTAAATTAGAATAAATTAAATGTAGAAGTGTAAAATCAAGACTTCTTTCAAAATGAAATTATATTCAACAATTAGTCTTAAACTAGTAATCAGTTAAGTGTTGAAAAATGTAAACTAAAATAGCTACTCTAGTATTAGTGATGCTTATTCTATTTAATTATTAAAAATGAAGGACATTTTCATAAATCGTTCATTATTCACACCAACTTCCAGTCAAAGTTTTAAGCAAAAGAAATGTCAATTTATTTTTTCCTCAATATAAAAAGGACTATACAGTCATATTATGAAACTGAAACCCAAGCCAGAATTTCCAAGTACAGAAACTGTGTAGATTCAGATTCTGAAACAATGAGTTTGCATTCACATTGCTGAATGCATGAACCGCCAGCCTCATTTGGCTTGTCATGAAACAAGTCATGTGTGTATATACATACATCTTTTTAAACTTGCCATTACATTCTCCTTGGGAATCAAACGGTTTCTGGGCAGTAACCAAATAAAGTCAGGAGGGGTTCCTCTGCACAGGCTGTTCCTCTTTACTGAATCTCTCCGAGGTAGAGTCTTTTATCACTCGATGCAGATAGAACTGAAAGAATAAAAAATATATATATATCTGTCAATGCAACAACCACTCAAATTATAAAACTGCTTTGCAGTGGTTCTGAAGTATTGTTTTATCTACCATTATTTGGATGCAACAAAGGCTGCACTGCATTAAATAAAGTAACATTAATAGGGGTGCTTCAATAAACCTTGCGATCACAGCAGCAAGCCGACCAAAATAAATGTTTCTGGTAAACCATCAAACAGATTGAAATTACACGCTCATAAAGTTTATTACATTACAGATTATTCATTATTTTCTCAAATCACCTTGGAATATATGTAGCTTTATCAAGGATTTTAACGTTTTCTAAACAATTTGCGATTCA
Organism: Leucoraja erinaceus; assembly: GCF_028641065.1. Taxonomy (NCBI): domain Eukaryota; kingdom Metazoa; phylum Chordata; class Chondrichthyes; order Rajiformes; family Rajidae; genus Leucoraja; species Leucoraja erinaceus. The sequence continues at coordinate 26,816,059 of NC_073402.1, read as the reverse complement.
AAGAAAATGGGCTTGAGCAACACCAAATCAGTAAGGAATCTTTTGCATATATAGTAAAAGGGAGAAAGATTTTAACTAACATCTGTGATATTGATATATTTTAAAGTGCTTTACAGTCAATGAATTACAGCAAGTGTTTCAGAGTAGAAGTAGGTTAGGGGTCGGGAGAGATCGAGGTAATGCTTCCAGCGCATCCAAGGTCAGCTGAAGGAGGCGCCCCCGGGACACAGAGGCAGCCGGGCGAGGAGAGGGACGTTGGATCGCGTGCCAAGATGGTTGAGGGTGTCGGAGGAGGCCCCACAGCAGCCTGGGGCTTACCTGGGTCGGGACCCGCTCCAATACTTCGAGCTTGTGCACTGGACTTTGGACTTCTGTAAATCGCGCCAAATTATGGCAACTCATAAATGTGTGATGTTATGCAAAAATAATTTCACTGCAGTGCATACGTGACAATAAAGAACCATTGAACCATAGAACCTAGAAGCCATCAAACAATCAGCGGCAGAAGCCAGGATACGAACGCCCACTCCATTTCAGCGCCAACAGAAGACATCTTAGAATCTTTGTTTAACCTCTCTGAAAGCACCCCAATAATACAACACTTACTGATCGGTTCTTCAGGATGAAATGCCACCTCATTCACTGAGCCTGCATGTCCTGGTAACTTATACAGAATTCTTCGTGATGTTGTATCCCAGACATACACAAACCTAAAAGAAATAATGTCAACATTCACCGCCGATGGGTTTAATAATCTTTTTCCCCCCCCCATTTTCAACAGCTTTAATTTACAAAGATTATTTAATTCAGTCAGAATTTTAGAACCTGCAGACTTTCACTATAAGCTGTTGCGCACTGTTAAGCAAAATATTGTTGCAGTGAATTTAATTAAAATTTCCTATTACTTCACAAATGAAATTTAAATGATTTCCATCACTCTTTATTCCTGAAATTACAAGGATATTCAAAACACAGTTCAGTTATCAGGGAAATTATAGATTTAAAGATAATACATACAGCCCAAGGTCTGATAAGAATTAATATTTACCTGTCTGCAGATCCAGCTGCTATTTTGCTTCCATCAGTTGACCATGAACATCTCAAGAGGTTCTAAAAGAGATTGCATGTTGTCATATTTGGCATAAGAGCATTCATTTAAAAACAGACGTATTCTGACTTGCAAACTAAATGTTTACTCCTCAGTTGACCAATAATTCACAGAGCAACTGATTCCAAATATTAAAATTATACAACAAAACACTCCATGATCTACAGCACTTGTTTATATTATCAAATCAGAAATCATTAAGCTTCGAATGTAACCAGCTATGATAATGAAAATCAGAATAATAATAATCAAAAGTACACAAAAACGCTGGAGAAACTCAGCGGGTGCAGCAGCATCTATGGAGCGAAGGAAATAGGTGACGTTTCGGGCAGAAACCCATCTTCTTCAAATAATTAAAAGTATTGGTTTAGTTTAGTTTATTAGTAACCCTCTGGCCCAACGAATCCGTCCCGACCAGCGACCACCACACACTAACACTATCGTACATACACTAGGGACAATTTACAATTTTCACCAAGCCAATTAGCCTACAAACCTGTCTTTGGAGAGTGGGAGGAAACTGGAGCTCTCGGAGAAAGCCCAGGCAGGTCATGGGGAGAATGTACAAACTCTGTGCAGACAAGCACCCGTAGTCAGGATCAAACCCGGAAATATGTAAGGCATTGCACTGTAAGGCAGCAACTCGATCGCTGCGCTACAGTGTTGTTTTAATTTAGTTTTCCGTTCTCAGCGAAAATAAATCCAATCATCGTGTTACAAATTCCAAAATATAGATGCAATTCCTGCTTCATATTCTCAAAGTACAGTAGTGCCATTATGTTATTTGTGATTGACAATGCTAACGCAGATAATTGAAAAATAAAGACACATACCTTTTCAAAGTTGTGCACATTGCCTTGGAATATTTTTACACATCTCTCTTTTGGAGCGAATGGTCTCACATCCCAGACTCGCACTGTAAATCAAATCATAGTTTGCAATCAACTTTTGCTTTATTCAAAAGTAATTTTTAATAAAAATGCAGCATAAGCAATAAAGATTCCCAGCAGAGTTTATTGTTTGGCTCGCTTCAATCTCCATTCATTCACCATAGTACAACACCAAAAAGGTAAAAACTAAACACAAGGCAGCTTCACTTTGCTCTCCTTCCCCCATTTTGGGAACTATGACAATTTGTGCGGAGGTGTGGTTGTACCACAAACAGAATGGAAAGATATAATGCCATAATGTTCCCAAAGTTTCATATTCTGCAAGGTCACCAATTTTCTGATCCAAGCAGTTAGTTATTTGCAACTGATTGGCCACTGTTAGCACACATTCAGTGGGCAAACATTAAGCAGATGATATTTGACCAAATGAATGTGTCATTTTCACTGGGACGGAGGCGATTCTAGATTCCAGTACTATTCCAAGATGTCAGTTTATAACCTAAATAATTTGAGGAAAGCTGTGTCTTAAAGCATTGCGAAAGCAAGTTCATCAGTAATATTCAAAATGTAGTGAAGCTGGAACTTGAATGAGAAATGGGGAAGAACAGTTGAGCCAAATAGTTTAGACAAGGAACTGGCACAGACACAATGCCTGCCATCTGGGCTGTAACATTCAATGACTTGCCATTTGTAGATCTGTTCAATTAATTTAATCAATCTCTGTAAAGCACTTTGGTTCAAATACTGGTTTTGTTGAAAAGTGCTATATAAATAAACATTATTATTATTTGTGGGATCTCATGAGCAAAGTTGCCTTCTTAAAAAAAGAGGCACAATTCAATGGTTCCGTAAAAGTTATTTTGAGACATCAACTGGATGTGATAACCTATTGAAAACTATGCAAACAGCAACCTTTCATACAAGATTTCCAAAAAGTCACAGGATTTTTTATCAACTCATGACTTCATACTCCAAGGTTACTGAATCAAACAGCTAATTCTTCTTCTTTTGAAAGACACATTTTCTTACCTGTATTGTCCATAGAATTAGAAAGAAGATAAGAGCCATCACCACTTAGTGCCAAGCCAGTCACCGAGTCTGTATGACCACGCATGGTATAGATTAATTTGTTTTGTCGGAGGTCCCAAACCTAAATTGAAAAGAAGGTAATTTAAATTGAAATCGGTCGGTAATCGATCCTTGCAATATTTAAGAATGCCTCAAAATCTACAATAGCAGATTTTCTTTTATTTCTGGTGTTTACAGCAAAGCAAACAATGCCATGAGTTTTAAAATCGCACGCATTTTGCATTTATACTCTGGATTCTGCATCATGTATCAGAATATGGAAATCTTCCTACAAATGCAGTGTAGCTTTTCCCAAAAATAATTTCGAGATCAACATATTGAGTTGTGATTAGTTAATCAATATGATCAATTCATGTCTAGGTTTCTTATTTTTGGCAAGGGTTCTGACTTGTTTTTCCAAGAGTTTTATTCAATGTACAATGGATACACATAGCATTCCATATAAAATAGATTAAATCGTGATCCTCTTAAGATGTTCAAATCCAAAAACCACTTCTGCGATAGTTTCACATTTGACTTATTTCCCTTTAACAGCTTCGGCGATGGGTAAACAAAATGAAGATAGGTAAGGCAAGATGACAATCTTTGCACTTGCCCTTCGAATCCAAATGTGCAAGATCCCAAACTAGAGAATAAACTATGTTCAGAAACATGTGCATGATACGGTTTGTAGGAAATAACTGCACATGCTAGTTTAAATCGAAGGTAGACACAAAATGCTGGAGTACCTCAACGGTACGGGCAGCATCTCTGGAGAGAAGGAATGGGTGAAGTTTTGGGTCGAGACCCTTCTTCATGATACGGTAATTTTTTTCCCCTTCCATCAATGTTCTCCCATTCCAATTGGTATGGAGTGCATGTTGGACATTTCATGGATTGCGGCGTTGATATCTTGACAGCAGACAGTGCAATGAGAAGGGGCATATAGAGTTCAATCTTGCCACTAAATACACACAGGATGTTGTTTAACAATTTGGAGCGGGTATTTTGTCAATCACTAGGAGTGAATAGGCAGCACTGCCACTGACTAAATTCTAAAGAATATCAGATTTAGTCTGCAGATGATAGTGACTTCTGGAAGCTCTCCAATACAATCTGAAAAGATACAGTAGCTCAAAGCTGGACTCTGTGGGGTGCTGTTAACCATGAACAGCAGCAATGTACAGCACTACAATATGGCCCAGCATATCTCACTCTCAGCCATAACCATTCGGCCAAGAACATTAACCATGGTTCAATTAAGATTGTGAAGGGCAAGCTGCAAAGTAAAATTGAGGTGCAAATCTGAAGTGGCAATATAGAACTACATGCATGCTGAACAATAAAAGCAGAGTGCAATAGGCAAAACCGAGTAATCTTACAAGCATCAAATTAAATCCTACCATGTTTCATTACGAATAAGAATACGGACAAAAACAATTACCTGGAGGCAGCAGCTCCATTGACATGTGGTCAAAAATACAGTGGAAGCATTTGCGACCATGTTAGGTCAAAAATCCGTGGTGCATGATCCATATTGGCTTCCTCCTAACATCACCATCAGAGAAGCCAGTCTTTGGTCAATTCCATTCACGCCACATGACATTAAGAAATAGCTAATGCATTGAATACAGCACGGGCCATGGGACCAGTCAATATACTGGCTGAAGGACCGACAATCTTGCTCCGGACTGGCCACACATTTAGCCAAACAATCCTCGAAACTGAACCAGCCCAAATATCCAATCATCTGCAAACACAAATCAATGCAAGGGGGGCGTGGATCTCCTGCCGCACTCAATCTCAAAACTATCCTGGATGAGGCAGGCTCTGTGTATGTGATCCTGCACACACCAATAAAATCCACTCCCTCCACTGCCAGAGGATGTATAATCTACCAAATGCATTCAGTTACTTGTCCTTGCAACTCCAAGATCACCTTCCAAACCTGCCATTCCTACCAACTAGAACAATGGCTTCAGGGACATGGAATCAATACCATCTCCAGATTCTCCACCAAGTTGCACAACATTCTGACGTAAATATATTGTCATTCCTTCAGAGTTGCTGGGTCTAAATCTACGAACTTCAAAATTTCAAAAAAAACAAGCAAGAATGTCATTGTCCTATCTGGGACACATAACAATAAACTCTCTTGAATTCTTGAATATTCTTAAAATATGAAACCGAATGAAACACAAAAATTCAAGACACTAGCTAACCCAGGTAAAGTTCACCAATCTTCCCATCCGAGCGCCTTCCAGCTAACCCCCACTGAAAAAAAGAATTGGACAACAACAGGTTAAGAATTAGTTGTGGCCTACAATACAGCATAATATTCTATTAAAATACCATGGGCATTGAGATGAGGTATCGGAAATTTTCTTTGAGGAATAAACAATTCACTAGAACAAGAGCCTTTCACGAAAACACCCATGGGTTTTCTACCAGAGCATCAAAAGCCGCACAACAGATCTTGATAATACCACTATGGTATGTGTGAAGCTGAATGTTGGAAGATTATTCAGCTAGTTAGAAATGGAACTAAACTGATACTCTTTGGAGAATAGTCTGCAGCATCTACAAAATTTCAGGTGCACAAAATATTTTGTGGGTTCCAAATCATTTGACCTATTGCTATAGAAACCTGATTATTAAACACAAAATCAAACTACATCAGTGTTCAATCAAAAATGAAAATGGTGGAAATACCAGGTCACAATATGAAAAAGAGCAGAAGCTAAGAAATTCTGGAAAAAATAAATAAATCAGCTTTTGCTTTTTTTTAAAATACTTTTTTATTATGATTTCAGTGTTATATTCCTGCAAATAAATTATTCACTTCAAAGTGCATCTTACCTTAATGTCGTTATCAATACCACCAGAGATAATCTGATCGCTTGTGTCATTAAATGTCGCTGCTAGCACTTGGTACGTGTTTTGAAACGTATGGATTGCAGCCTTCTTCCGAATGTCCCATAGCTGGGTTCAGAAAAATAAATACAATTTAGCCGTTGCCATATATTTTGGATTACAAAAGTAGTAAGCAAGGTAAAGGATAAACTGTAACGGGCAAAAGAGAAAGTCCTTCAGAATGCAAAACAATTTGCTATTAAAAAAATAATCTTCCTTTAACATCACCTTTCACAAATTTTAGCAATTACAGCTTGCAAGTATGTAGTCCAGACAATATATCTTTCATATTTTTCTTTTTTTTTTGGATAGTTAACACTTTTAAGACTACAGTCCATTGTTGTCAATAATCTTCTGCTGCTTGTTCAAATGGCAATTCCTGATGTACAAAACCAGACTCTGGATGTCAATGGGATAAGGCACGATATCCACACAGATCTCATTCTTACCCAATTCACACTTCCCAACAAGGAATAAATCAACAACCATCGGAAGTGGAAATTACAGCAAACCCCTTGCACCTTCATCCTTTCACTTGAGTTAATGATAACATGGAACTGCATTTATAATTAAAATATGCAAAATCAGCAGTCCCAAGACAAAATTCTGGGACGTATACAGCCTGTCCAACTTGTGTTAATTAGATAAACTCCAATCATCGGCAGGGCTCAAATATTCAGACATAAATGTAGATTATACTTCTTTTGTGCTAGTATCTTTCAGTCCTTTTGAACTGGTGAACAAATTCTTCTAGCTTTTACTGGTTTCAGTAAACCGGAGGATCAGGAAATCTGATGTTAAATTGCAGTCACCTTCACTGTCCCATCGTCGCTTCCTGTACAGACCAACTGTGGCCCCCGTCTGGCTGGATAACACGAATTCACGAAGGATGTGTGACCTTTCAGTCTCTTTATTCTTTCACCCGTTTCACTGTCCCACACTGCTACAGTTTTGTCTGTTGATGCTGAAAAAAGCATGCTGAGAATAAAACAAATCAAAATAAATCGATGAACAGTAGGCCAACAGAAGGTGGGAAAGTATATAATTTTATTAATAATGTGCACTTTATTTTACTTGATGAAATTTAGTTAATTTATGAGATTTTTTGGTTCATTTGCAATTCCTGCTCAATGCCTTGCGTTGAGCAAAAATAAAAAGGAATCAGCATAGGATCAGTGAAAATGATTGCCTGATGGTGAACACGGACTCGGTGAGCCCGTTTCTGTGATCGATGACCATAATAAATTAAAGTAGTTTGACACCAAATTTTAAACCATACGAAAAAAGAGAAGGTAGCGAAGTAGTTCCATAATTTTGAGATTCATGAGATGGTGAAATAGTAAGGATAGGGCGAGGCAAGCTTCTTGAATGGTGCTTTTGTTTTGTGATGAAATAAAAATGAGCAGATTTGAAGATTTTGAATCAATCTCTTTACAAGTTGCTGCAGCTCTGAATGAACAGTTTCACTGGACCGGAAAATTAGACTACAATACATGTTGATAAAGAACAGTTTTAATCAATAAATAAACCAGGCCTCAGAACTATGCCAAGTATAATATTATAGTACCTGCCATCTGTGTTATAATGCAATTCCATCACTGCTCCACTGTGACCTTTCAATGTAGCATAATTATCGCAGTCGCCATATACATTCCAAAATACTAAAAGGAGCAAGAGACAATATATGAAGGTTCAAGCTACTTGGCCTTTGTGAACTTTCCAAAACACAAGCTTTTTGTCACAGAAAAAATTGCAGATGCTGGAATCTTGAGCGAAACACAAAATGCTGGACGAACATAGAGGGTCAGGCAGCATCTGTGGAGGACAAGGATAGATGTAGGACCTTTCTTCAGACCGATTGGAATCTATCTATTCCCTCCACAGATGCTACCTGACCCAATTAGTTCCTCCAGCACACTGCCTTTTACAGAAGGTTTCAGCCACCAGCAGACAGCATAAATCTAAAGCAAGATAATTCATCAAACATACTACAAACTTCAATAGAAACTAGCAGAAAAATAATTCAGTTGAGCAGCATTCTCAGAGGAAAAAAAATGCTTGGAAGTTCACAGGGTCAAAACACCTGCATGATGCCATTAGACCAAATGGCCTTATGCTTTACTGTAGACAGAAATGCTGGAGAAAGTCAGCGGGTGAGGCAGCATCTATGGAGCGAAGGATTAGGTGACGTTTCTGGTCAAGACACATCTTCAGACTCAGACTTCAGTTTCGACCCGAAGCGTCACCTATTCATTCTCTCCATAGTTGCTGCCTCACCCGCTGACTTTTTCCAGCATTTTTGTCTATGTTCGATTTTCCCAGTATCTGCAATTCTTTCTTAAACATTATGCTTTACTGTGTTCCTTCATAGATCTGCAGCCAAAATATCCCACGGTTCTCAATCACCTCACTATTCTTGCAGCTGTGTGCAATTTCCCTGCATATTTCCTCCTGTAACTTCCACTGCTAAAAGGGTAAATTGTAAAATTCCATCTGTGATCGCCCACTCCATATTCCTCAATTCTACCCACCTCACCGGATGACCCCCCAGAAATACCCTCCCCAAGTACCACTATCGTGCACCACCAATTAAAAACATCTCCACATTTGTGGAGTAGATGGCAGTGTTTTGGCAAGTGGCAAAGCTGGTTCTGAATCTGCAACAGCATAGCCAGGATATTGTTGAGGTCCTAGCCTTTGTTGTGAGCTGTTTCTTGATTTTGCAAGCAAATTGATCAACGGCTAGCTACGGCTACCTACTCTGATGGTAGCCACCGTCGCAGGGTGTAGGGATGTATTATATATCTGACACTTCTGACAGAAGATCATTTTAAATGCTTCAAATTTGCCTTGCGTTTCAAAAGGAATGATTAGAATGTTGCCATGCGGACCATTTGCTGTTTTGTTTTCAAATAGGCTCAGGGTGTTCGCAAACCAGCTTTAATAAGAGTCACAATTTATCAGCTAAAACTAGTTACCATACAACCAATAATAAATTATTTTGTTACACAGCTCAATGTCACCAGATACATAAAACCACAAGCAAAGCCCTACATTTGCTCTGATGGGTGCTTTTAACATTCACACGAGACGATGAACATTTTCCCCTCACAAATATCATGCCAACATATTAGTTCATGGCTGATTCATGCCTCAATCCATTTACCCATCTATCAATAAACATACCATCAACAGGGTTATGAGGAGAAAGCAGGAGAATGGGGTTAGGAGGGAGAGATAGATCAGCCATGATTGAATGGTGGAGTAGATGATGGGCAAAATGGCCTAATTCTGCTCTTATTACATGACTTTATGACTATTTGAGAGGACATCATAGATTACTGCTCATTCTCTGCAGAAAAAATGCTTTCCCGTTAACTTTAAAATCTTGCAATTCTGATTTACTTTGAGAGTATAGATCTTTATGTAACCACTTATCAAATCGATTATCATTTTAAGCATTTTGATTAGAGTATATTTAAACCACATGCGAGTAGAAAATTATGAATTTCTTAAAACCATTTGCTAGATGTATAACATTGGATACTGTTATCATAGTGGCAATTGGAGGATCAATTCTCTGTGGATTAAGATGAAGATGCTCGAAACATTAGGCTCCTTTTCTTATAGTTGAATTCCAATTTTATTGGGAGTAGCCAACATTCCATCAACGGTTAGTTTTTGGGCCTAATTTTCGGCATTACACACACTAAAGGTCCCATCATTTTGTTCCACCATCATTTGCATTATTTCACCCATTATGAAGGTACAATAATGTTCATTGGATTCAAAGTCCTCGTACTTGCACCATTTAATTACACCAAAGTACAGAATTTATACTTTGGTTACAATTGATGCAGTGGAACAAAAAAATGCATCACCATTAATGAAACAATAAATCCTGTAGTTTCAAACATAAATAAATCTCAGTTACACCTACCAAATACTGTGGTTCGTATGACAGAAAACAGTTAAAAACAAAAATACAAGTAAATAATTGCTCTCACTTACATATGAGTCGATCAAATCCTGCAGATGCCAGTGTTGATCCATTCGGGTGAAATTTACAACAATAGACTTCTCCCTCATGACCCGTTAAAAGCATTATGGGAGCTTGAAGACTCGAGGTTCTTGGGGGTCCCTATACGATTGGCAAGAAAATCAAAAGACAAAATGATCAGTAATTCTATCTACTTCTGGGTAACTACTATCACCATGACCCCCATTATTCATAGGCCATGGGAAAATGGAAACTTCTCAACAAATTTCCAAATTAAAGGGTTAATGATGGGCAGAATACCTTCATTCAGTCTGTGAAGGATATTCCGAGCTCCCAGTCACTGTCACTTTAATTCTCCACCCTACTCCCACAACCTCGGTCTTCAATCTCCCACATTGCCCCAACAGAGCCCAACAAAAGCTTTAAGAAGGAACTGCAGATGCTGAAAAATCGAAGGTAGACAAAAGTGCTGGAGAAACTCAGTGAGTGAGGAGCATCTATGGAGCGAAGGAAATAGGCAACGTTTCGGGCCAAAACCCTTCTTCAGACTGATGTAGGGTGGGGAGGGGGGCATGGAGAAGAAAGGAGAAAGGAAGAGGAGGAGCCCGAGGGCTGAGGGAGAGGTGGGAAGGGGAGGAGACAGCAAGGGCTACCGGAAATTGGAGAAGTCAATGTTCATGCCACTAGGGTGCAAACTGCCCAAGCGGAATACGAGGTGCTGCTCCTCCAATTTCCGGTGGTGCTCACTCTGGCCATGGAGAAGGCCCAGGACAGATAGGCCGGATTCGGAATGGGAGGGGGAATTGAAGTGCTGAGCCACCAGGAGATCAGGTTGGTTAATGCGGGCCGAGCCCAACAAAGCCCAAAAAAAGCTCAAGTAACAACATCTCATCTATCTATGGGCATGTTACAATGCTTGGAACTTATTCATTTCAACAATTTCAGGTAAATGTTTTTTCTATTTTTTCCCCACTGTCCAACAGATGTGGCTGTACCAAATTAGCTCTATCATTTTGCTCCAACTGCTGAATTTTAGAAGCAGCTGTTACCTTGACAATTTTGAATGGAGTCTATCACAGGTGTCCCCTCTGTTCCCTCCACTTCCCCTTGCTGCAACTTAATCTATTCTAAAATGGGTCCTGCACAGAAACAACCTCATTCAGTTTCTGTTTTTGACATGGGCTAATGACTGGAACTAGTGAATTGCACTAGGTCAGGGGTTCCCAACCTTTTTCGTCCCGTTTACCACAGGCAACGATAATAGCACATCACAATGTTATTTCACTTATTTATAAACAACTAATGATACCAAAACCAAACACAGTCAGTCAATGAGAAAAAATATGCACAAATCCAGAATCAGCAAATTTACACCCTGGGGGTAAATTTAACCCAGGTTGGGGACCCTTGCTCTAGGTAGACACAAAATGCTGGAGTAACTCAGCAGGACAGGCAGCATCTCTGGAGAGAAGGAAAGGGTGACATTTCAGGTCTAGACACTTCTTCAGACTGATGTCAGGGGAGTGGGCGGGACAGAGATAGAATGTAGTCAGATAGAATGACCAGTGGGAGAACTGGGAAGGGGATGGAGAAAGAGGGAAAGCAAGGGCTATTTGAAGTTCGAGAAGTCAATGCTCATACTGCTGGGGTGTAGAAGATTGAGGGGGAATCTTATAGAAACTTACAAAATTCTTAAGGGGTTGGACAGGCTAGATGCAGGAAGATTGTTGGGGAAGTCCAGAACAAGGGATCACAGTTTAAGGATAAGGAGGAAATCTTTTAGGACCAAGATGAGAAAAACATTTTTCACACAGAGAGTGATGAATCTCTGGAATTATCTGCCACAGAAGATAGTTGAGGCCAGTTCATTGGCTATATTTAAGAGGGAGTTAGATGTGGCCCTTGTGGCTAAAGGTATCAGGGAGTATGGAAAGAAGGCAGGTACAGGATACTGAGTTGAATGATCAGCCATGATCATATTGAATGGCGGTGCTGGCTCGAAGGGCCGAATGGCCTACTCCTGCACCTATTTTCTATGTTTCTATGTAAGCTACCCAAGTGAAATATGAGGTGCTGTTCCTCCAATTTGTGCTGGGCCTCACTCTGACAATGGAGGATGCCCAGGACAGAAAGGTCAGATTGGGAATGGGGGAGGGAGTTAAAGTGCTGAGCAATCGGGAGATCAGGTAGGGTAAGGTTCAGCAAAACGATCGCCAAGCCTTTAGTCTCGCAGATGTACAGAAGTTGGCACCTAGAACAGCAGATGAGGTTGGAGGAGGTGCAGGTGAACCTCTGCCTCACCTGAAAAGACTATCAGGGTCCTTGGATGGAGTCGAGGGGGGAGGTAAAGGGACAGGCGGTTGCAGGGGAAAGTATCTGGGGAGGGTTTGGGTGGGAAGAGACGAGTTGACCAGGGAGTTGTGGACGGAAAGGTCTCTGTGGAAAGCAGAATGGGGAGGAGATGGGAAGATGTGGCCAGTAGTGAGATCCTGTTGGGGGTGGCAAAAGTGTTGGAGGGTTATATGTTGTAGAGAATTGCTCTGGTTAACAAACAGCGTGGTCATGAGAAAATACCTGTGGAGAATAGCCGCAGGAGACAAATCTCCCTGGAGGCTCTGCACAGCAAAACAAGCATTGCACCCTTTGCAATTGGCACATTTCAATTAAAATTACTCCTATAATCACATTCTATTGATCCATTTAATTTCAGAAAAATATACAAATCAATAAAATCCACTTTTTCAATCACCATTAATTGAGACCATAATTCCTTGCATAAACTAAAAGTCAAATTTGTCGAGGCAAAGCAAATAAAAATTATCCTACCATTATTTGATTGAAAGGTAGAGAATGTAAACAGGCCCTTCAGCCCACCAAGTCCAAACTTACCACAGATCACCTGTTCAAATTAGTTCTTTATTATTCCACTTTCACATCCAATCTCCACATGCTAGGGGTAAGCTTACAGAGGCCAATTAACCAACAAATCCACAGAACATTGGGATGTGGGAGGAAACCGGAACACTCGCAAGAAACTTAAATGGTCAGAGGGAGACCGTGCAAACACCACACAACCAGCTCCCAAGGTCAGGACCCAACCCAGGTCATAGCATGGTCTTACAGCATTGAAATAGGCCTTCGGCCCAACTTGCCAACACCAGCCAACATGTCCTATCTATACTAAACACCTGCCTGCATTTGGCCCATATCCCTTTAAACCCGTCCTGTCAAAATGTTTTGTAAACGTTGCGATAATACCTGCCTCAACTACCTCCTCCGGCAGCTCATTCCATACACCCACCACCCTTTGTGTGAAAAGGTCACCCCCCCCTAGGTTCTTATTAAATCTTTCACCCCTTCACCTTAAACATATGTCCTCTGGTCCCTGATTCCCCTACTCTGGGCAAGAGACTATGTGTTTACCCAATTTATTCCTCTCATGATTTTGTACACCTCTATTAAATCACCCCTCATCCTCCTGTACTCTAAGGAATAGAGTTGTAGCCAGCTCAACCTCTCCATATGGCTCAGGCCCTCGAGTCCTGGCAACATCCTTGTGAAACCTCTCTGCATCCCTTCTACCTTGACATCTTTCCTATAACATGGTGCCCAAAACTGAATACAATACTCCAAATGTGGCCTCACCAACATCTTTTACAACTGCAACATGACCTCCCAGGTCTCTGGTGCGGCAAGGTAGCAGCTCAACCAGCTGTGCCACCTTTTTGTTTGAAGGGCTGAGAATTTTCCAACATCACATCCGTACATAGCCAGGGGGCTTGTAATGATATCTGCCAGTCACACGTAGATTTTAAACCTTCAATCTCCTTATACGACAAGTTTATTACACTGACAGATCTTGGAATTTTGGTTCATGTCTGCCAAACACCTTTCCAAATCCCAAACTCAAACTTCACAACATCAGTTTCACTGGAGTGAGAATGCCAATAACTGAGACAAGCAGGGAAAAAGTTTATTTTTTAATAACACTGGCTATATTTATACAAGATCAGTTTAAAATAGGATTTTTAGTTCATGATTCACATTGCATGCAATTCTAGCAATTTCTGCTGATCTCAGCATTACAGGGAACATTTTTTAGGCACAGTTACTGTACTATTTGCTACATGAGCCATGAGTAGTTGAACGTCTTAGCATTTAGAAATACTGCCTGGATAAACCAATTTGAATTTTTGGCATTTGGAGGGAGTTTTGTTTTAAAATACAGTCAACCCTCATTATAAAGTACCTTAGAGGATATCCGTTATCCCCTAATTTGTTATAACCAAGTGCGATATAATCATTGTATGTAGTTGTAACAAAGAACTCTAATAGAAACTTACAAAATTCTTAAGGGGTTGGACAGGCTAGATGCAGGCAGATTGTTCCCGATGTTAGGGAAGTCCAGGACAAGGGGTCACAGCTTAAGGATAAGGGGGAAATCCTTTAAAACCGAGATGAGAAGAATTTTTTTCACACAGAGAGTGGTGAATCTCTGGAACAGAGGGTAGTTGAGGCCAGTTCATTGGCTATATTTAAGAAGGAGTTAGATGTGCTCAAGGGGTAATGCTGCGGTGACAATAACCGCGAGGGTCTCCAGACGGCCGGTGAGTAAAAACAGGCATGTGGGGGGGGGGGGGGGGGGACAAGGGGGGAGAGATCCCTGATCAGGCAACTGAACCATCCTACCACAATTAGAGTGCAGTCCTGAACTACTGTCCACCTGATTGGAGACCATGGGACTATCTTTGATTGCACATTACTGGCTTTATCTTGCACTGGACGTTATTCTACGAAGAAGGATCTCGACCCGAAACATCACCTATTCATGCTCTTAAGAGATGCTGCCTGTCCCGCTGAGTTACTCCAGCTTTTTGTGTCTTTCTTTGGTGTAAACCAGCATCTGCAGATCCTTCCTACACATTCCCTTATCGTGTACCTGTATACTGACTGTAATCGTTCGTGTACCTGTCTACTGACTGTAATCGTGTATTGTCTTTCCACTGTCTGGTTAGCACGCAACTAAAGCTTTTCACTGTAGACAATAGACAATGGGTGCACGAGTAGGCCATTCGAGCCAGCCATTCAATGTGATCATGGCTGATCATCCCCAATCAGTACCCCGTTCCTGCCTCCTCCCCATATCCCCCGACTCAGCTGTTTTTAAGAGCTCTATCTAGTTCTCTCTTGAAAGCATCCAGAGAACCTGCGCCCATCTGAGGCAGAGAATTCCACGGACTCACAACTCTGTGAGAAAAGGTGTTTCCTCGTCTCCGTGACAATAAACTAAACTAAACGAAACTGTCTCCGAACTAATTCAGGAGCGCAGCCTGAAGAAGGCGCTCGAGTGAAGACGGATGCTGTCTGTCTCGTTAAGTTACTCCAGCATTTTGTGTCTGTCTGTCTTCGGAGAGCGGTAGTAACGTGGCCGCCGCCGCCGCCGGGCCCGAGCTGAGCTGAGCCGCCCACATTCGCTCTCTCACTCACCGCCTGCAGCACGGCCTGCTGCGGGCCCCCCTGTACCGGGGGCAGCAGGTCGTTGCGGGGGCGCTTGGCCTGCACCAGCGCCATCTCCTGCGCCTTGCGCTTCTGGTCGATCATCTTCTTGTCTTCGCCGCTCCGACAGCCCGTCGTCAAGGGCCTGTCCCCCACCTCCCAACAACGCGCCGCCTCATTGCCCGCCGCCGGGGTGAGGGGTCAACACTCCTCACCTCTCGGTCTGATTGGTCCGATCCTCTGTCACTCACAGTCCTTGTGAGGGCGGGCTCTCAAATCTGCGCGCTGATTGGCCATCCGTGACGTCATTTGCAGCGGTATCGTTGAGTAAGACCCTTCCCCATTGGTTGTGTTTGGAGCGGAGGTAAGATGGTGGTCGCTGGGTGAATTCTGTCTGTCTGTTCTCAATTAGTTTTGTTTTGTGAAGTTGCTGCCTTGTAATTGTAGCTGGATGTTATGCTGCAGTTTATAGTTTAGTGGATAGTATCCGTGAGGAGCTATTGTTGTGCTTTGGTGTCACAAGAGACTGCAGAGGCTGGAATGTGGATGGAGAGAGGGAATACAAGGGTTACTTTAAGTTAGATACATCAATATTCATGCTGCTGGGTTGTAAGCTGCCCAAGCGAAATATGAGGTGTTGTTCCTCCAGTTTGCGTGTGGCCTCACATTACTCAATAGGGTATCTGTGGATGGAAATAAGATTTGGTTGACATTTCAGGTCGAGATCCTACTTCATCCTTTTAACCTCCACAAATGCTTCCAACTCCCCGAGTCTCCGGCAGATTGTTGCTCTAGATCCCAGCCTCTATAAGATGCAGCTTGTATTTTAGTGATTGACGTCTGCGAGGAGTTATTGTTGTACTTTGGTGACACAGGAAACTGCAGAGGCTGGAGCCTGGAGCAACAATCTGCTGGAGGGACCCAGCAGATCGAGCAGAATCTGTGGAGGGTAAAGAGATGAAGCACGGTCTTGTCCTGAAACGTCAACCAATCTATTTCCATCCACAGATACTCTGTTGAGTTCCCCTAGTAATGCGGTCAGTGGGCGGCAATATATCTGCAGGAAAAAGGAATGCAGATGCTGGCTTACAAAGAAAAAGACACTGGATGGATAGACAATGAGTCGGGTCAGGAATATCACCTTGGTGATGAGCTCATTTTGGTTGCCTATAACTAGTTTGCTCTCAGTACCAGGAGCTCCGCCCCGTCAAATGTTGTTAACTGACACATCCAACGTGCAGGACTATGAGCTAAGCTCATTGATACCCATAGATACAGGGTACAGCTGATGCAAAGGCTCCGTGCGGAAAAGGCACAATTTGGGGCTAATCTTGTGTTAAAATACTTAGTGTTGGGAACATTTGGAGAAAAACATTGATATAACCTAACACATTGTACCCAGCATTGTGATATGTAGGTACAATGAATACAATACATATATTTGCACATTTTATGAATGAAGTAGATTTTGTGGATTAAATAGCTATTGTTGGGCATTGAGATGGCTTCCTGAAGATACTGAGCAATTATGATGAGATATATCTGTAACAATGTTGTGTTAGCAACATGACCAGTAATGTAACTGCAGCCTTAAATATACACAAATCTGATGTTCAGTTGGATGAACAAACATGAATATGAAAAATAAGAACAAAGGGACATTGGACTGCACGAGAACTGTGTAATAATTTAGGTGTTATTGTGGTGAGCACTCTCATCATATCTGAATCGGATGCCAAATTCTCCTCACAAAAATGGGTTTACAGTAAGGTCTGGCATGGATTTGAATGGCTGAATGACCTCTAATGTTATGAGAAATATGGAAACATAAAAGTAAAATTGACATATTATGATTGTAGGCCATGTTTATTTGTCTAATAAATATTTAATTGGTGTGAGTTTTGGGAACCTCAACCAATTCTATGCCCAAAGCAGGTCTCCCCACTACGGAAAGCAGGTCTCCCCTACACACCTACGAACTTTTTATAGGGGGACAATCGAGAGCACGTTAACCTACGGCATCACTTCCTGGTTCGGGAGCTGCAAGTCGTACGAACGGCACCAACTAGACAGGATTGTGAAGACCGCCAGCAGGATTATTGGTGCTCCACTCCCCTTCCTGCTGGACATATACAGGAAGAGATGTATCAGCAGAGCCATCTCCATCATCAAAGACCCCTACCACCCATCGCATCACATATTCTCCATCCTGCCATCTGGGAAGAGGTACAGGAGCATTAGCTGCAAAACCAGCAGGATGCTCTTCAGCTTCTTCCCGCAGGCTATAAGACTGATAAACGGACTTTGCTTCCTGCCAAAGTATCGCGCACCAACCACCAACCTGGACACACTGCAGCAGAGCCACTGTCGTGGCGCTGCCGATCGGAATGCCTGTTGATGTTTAGTAAAGAGTAGAGTGTTTAATATGTTCATGATATATGTATTTTTATTTCTATTTATTTTTTTACTGCACACTGAAGACACTGGTTGAGCAACGTTTTTTTGTTTCCTCTGGGTATGTGAGTACTCAGGAAAATGACAATAATGATATACTAAAAAGGAAAGTCTAGATTTAGTTTTCAGTCAGGCTTTGATTAAGAATGCATATAAAGTTTTGAATCTCACAAATGTTATTTACATTTAAGGTTGCCTGGCAAATTCATGAAGAATATTTCATGAGAAGGTTTAATATTAGACAAGGGCGTGAAGAGAGAAATAGAATGGTCATTCCAGAAAATAGGTTTTGTTTTGTGAGATGTTGGCAAAGCAAATAATCACTGGAATGTAACAGTAATTACGGCATAAGAGCTGCCTCAGTTCTTACTGCATCAGTTTTTATTCACGAGTAGTTGCTCTACTCAACAGCCAAAAATCTGTAGCCTCCCTTTGATCTGGTATTTTGTTGGTTCACATGCTTGATCAAGTCAAGTCAAGTCAAGTTTATTTGTCACATACACATACGAGATGTGCAGTGAAATGAAAGTGGCAATGCTCGCGGACGTTTGTGCAAAAGACAAACAACAAAACAACCAAACAAATTATAAACACAATCATAACACACATATTCTTTTACATAATAAATAATGGAAGGAAAAACGTTGGTGTTCAATGGTGTTTTATCATTGATGTCTTATTATTATTAATGCTTAGTGTTTTCTGAGTCATTCGTAACTGTCACTGTAAGTCATGTTGTTACTTGCAGGTGGAGCACCAAGGCAAATTCCTTGTATGTGAATACTTGGCCAATAAATTTACTTGCTTACTTTAGGGATCATTTGATTTTCTAGTGAGAGAAATGACAAGGCTGGAATGAAAAAATCATTCCCTCCTCATAAGTGGATGAATGTGACTTTATTAACATATTATCACATACTGAGAGCAAATATTTGTATTACTTGCATATGTTTTTCTTCATCTAGATCCTCTTGTGGAGAGAAAAATGAAAAGAAAAAGTATTTCTGGCATATATGTATATCATAACTACCTTCTGAAGAATTCTGCAAGATCCCTTTTTTAGCAGACAACCTGTTGCATAAAGATGGAAGACATACCTGAAATATACACTATCTCCGAGGGCGAGGTACATTGTAATTGCTTCAAACATACACACATTTAATTCAATTGCTATTAACTGTTTAAAATTCAAATGTCAACTTTTTCTTTAGGTTGCAACCGTAACAGAATATGGAGCATTTATTAAGATTCCTGGTTGCAAACGGCAAGGTGTAGTATCTATTACTGTTTTGTATATTGGCAGCATGCTTGTAATGATACACAAATCTTTGCCTCTCTCTGAATGAATATAATCTTTAATCTTTAATGCGACATTAATTTTCAAATTAAGTAATAGCAGCAATGTGAAATGTTACCAGTTATATATTTTTTCCAAATTTAAGATGGCTAACCCAACTACATAACTCAGAACTAGAAAGGGAGCGGTGTGCTATGTCGAAACAGGGCAGGACATGGGTCAGGGGTTGTGGGGATTACAATTACAGTCAATGTACTTAATCCTTATTTTCTTTTACAGGTCTTGTCCACAAGTCACAAATGTCAGCAGGACGGGTGGATAATCCATCTGAGATTGTGGATGTTGGAGAGAGGGTCTGGGTTAAAGTAATTGGGAAAGAGGTACAAGATCCTTCTGCTACGCATTTTATCTCAACTCTTTTCCTCTGATAATCTGCAGGATAAATATTCAAAAGGAAACTAAAGCAGATCTGGTAATCTGAAATGATTTCCATGGAACGAAGGAGATTGTGATAGACCATAAGTGATAAGAGTAGAATTAGGCCATTCGGCCCATCAAGTCTACTCCGCCATTCAATCATGGCTGATCCATCTCTCCCTCCTAACCCCATTCTAATATGACATGTTTCAGATATACAAATTATTAGGGGTATAGTTAGAGTAGATAGCAGGAAATACTTCTCTATAACAGAGGTTGAATAAAACTACAGGACATAAATGTGCAACTGGTCGGTATGCATGTGGTTCAGCGAACGACCTGTTACTGTACTGTATGCCTGTGATTCTATACATATAACTTTTTACGTGGTGCTGATTTCCTGTTTTCCTGTTCATAGGTTTATTTACTGTGGTTGATAAGTTTTAAAGTCTAGAATGCGTTCATCTGAGGCAGTGAGAGTGAGCATTTTTTCAAATAAACCTAAGGATGGAAATTTGTCTTTGATTGTTTGTGCTAAATGTTCACTATTGAAGTCAAGAGAATTTTTTTTTTTTTTTTGCAAGTGTCCGATGCCAATCTGTTACTAAATTATGCATTTACCTCGTGATCAAGGATAGATTTCTATGCTTCAGTGAATGTAAAACAACAACTTAAACCAACCTTATATTTTAGGTAAAGGATGGCAAAGTCAAGATCTCTCTTTCAATGAAGTGTGTTAATCAAGGATCTGGGATGGACATCGATCCAAATAATGTGGCTCTTGAGTATGTGTTTCTGTTAATGAATTTAACTTATTTGTTCAAAAAGCACGCACTGGGAATTTGAATTATTCCAAAACGTACTTCTGTTTCATTCAGGGCTATTTGAGCATTATCTCGTCACTGTCATCCTTCTCTCCACAATGCTTTGTATTTTCGTGTTATCCCAGTGGTATGAATATTGATTTCTCTCACTTCAGGTAGCCCCAGCACTCCCTCTCTCTCTCTCTCTCTCTCTCTCTCTATCCCTCCCCCACCCAAGTCGCACTAGCTTCTCGTTTTCACCCTACAACAGCTTGTTTCCTTTATCATCATTGCTATTTTTGCATTTTTTTTGTTGTTCATTGTTCTTTATCTCTCCACATCATCGTCTATATCTCTCGTTTCCCTTATCATTAACCAGTCTGAAGAAGGGTCTGGACCCGAAACGTCTCCCATTCCTTCTCTCCAGAGATGCTGTCCCGCTGAGTTATTCCAGCTTTTTGTGTCTATCAAAAAAAGTAATTTGCCTTATGGGGAAAGAAATGTCATGCTTTAACGCACACAAAAATGGAACATAATATTTGTAGATGATAGATATTAAATTAATAATTGTGACTGTTTACAGTCAGGATGAGAGGAGAAAACGCACGTTCAAGGACTTCACAACGCAAAGGATAACACTTGAAGCTGTACTGAACACACTTTGCAAAAAGTGTGGATGTAAAGGTACTTATTACATGCATTATTGTTCATATTCAATCAAATGTTTCTTTGAAAAAAATACAGATAAATTGGAGCTGATGTTAGTTTTAGCAGAATTAAATAGAGACCAGTAAATTGCTTTGAATTTTTAAACTCCGGAGTTACAAATGAGTTTATTTATCCTTTTGAGACTATTAACTAACTATCTATGAGAGCAAGCATTTTGTAGATGCACAGTTGATTTTTGTAATGATCACATCAAACAAAATCCAGCTTGATTCCACTGACTGAAGGTGAGAGGAACACACAGCTGGAGTTGAGTTTGCTTGGGTGCGTTTGGGAATTGGTTTGAATTTTCCTTTGTAATTTACAAAATTATTTCAAGTGGTAGAGTTTCTTGATTAGTACGGGTGTCAGGGGTTATGGGGAGAAGGCGGGAAAATGGGGTTAGGAGGGTGAGATGGGCCAAATGGCCTAATTCTGCTCCTATCACTTATGACCTTATGAGTTTCTGCCTGACAGCGCCAGAGACCCGGTTCAATCTTGACTACGGGTGCTTGTCTGTATGGATATTTGTATGTTCTCCCCGCGACCTGCGTGGATTTTCCCCGAGATATTTGGTTTCCTCCCATACTCCACAAAGACATACAGGTTAGTTGGCTTCATATAGATGTAAATTGTCCCGAGTGTGGGTAGGATAGTATTCGTGTGCGGGGATCGCTGGTCGGCGCGGACTCTGGGCCGAAGGGCCTGTTTCCGCGCTGGATCACTAAACTAAATTTCAGCTTTTCATTGATTGATGTGTAAATGCAACCAGCAGCACATTCAAAGTTTGATCTACAATGCCTGGGTGTGTGAAATATGTATATGATGCTGTTAATGGATTTGAGTACTTTTCTTTTCAGTGAATACACCTTGCAGAGAATTGGTCAAGGCTCTTATTGAACGAAAATCCCAGTTTAATCTATCTCTCCCACTGGAAGAGGATAACACCAGGATAGTGAATCATTGGCTTAAGTATAATGCAAGTAGAAACCAGGGAGCACTTTCTTTGAAAATAAAAATTAGGGGAACATAAATTAATTCTCGAAGCACCACCAATCTCTTATAGGCACAAAGACGGAGAGGCTATAAATTTAAGGAAGAGCAGTAAAAGTACGTAACGTTATAATAACTTCCCTTGTGAATTAAATTTCAAATTGATGCTGCAGTTGTCTGAGAATCCTTGAAACACGGCAATCTCAGTAGGTTACATTTATTATAATCAGCATTTGCAAAAGTGCAAGGAGTTTTGCTTGGAAAATCAAATATGGGGTTTAATTTGGAGAGTGTGTAGAAAGGAACTGCAGATGCTGGTTTATAACGAAGATAGACACAAAGTACTGGAGTAACTCAGAGGGTCAGGCAGCAACTCTGGAGAAAAAGGATGGGTGATGTTTTGGGTCGAGACCCTTCTTCATTTGGGGAGTGCTGGATGTTTTCAGCAGGTTCACTTCGATATTCTATGGGAAGCTTCAGATATTTATCCTGAGGTTGAGGGTTTACTCCGTGTGTCGGCGGCTCTGCCAGCTGTATCATTGTGCAGCCTGTCTTCATCCAAATCCATTTAGTGCACCTAATTGTAAGGTCCAGGTGAAAGCACTGACCAGAAACTCAACTGGACCAGCCATTTAACTAAACCTTTGTAAGTGCAGAGCAAAGGCAGGATATCCTCCTGACACTAGACGTGTAAAGCCACACATTACACATGACACTGTAAACTTGTAAAGCCACACAATTCCGCCACACATCAGGAGCACGATGTGGTGTGGTCCACTTGCCTGGATGAGTACATCTCCAGCAACACGCAAGAAGGTTGATACCATCCAGATACAAAGCAACCTTTGTGAATGGAACCTCATATGCAGCACCTTAAATATTAATCCCCTCTGCCATTGGCACACAATTGGATAAAATGAAGTGATGTCAAAGTTCTGTTCAGTTAAAGGCAAATGAATGAAACGTAGCTGCTTTGTATTGGAATGACAATTTAGACTCGTTGCCGTAAGCAAAATGCTTTATCGTAGGGTGCAGCCATACAAACATTTCCATCTGAATAATCCACTGCAGATACTCCACGCGGCTACTTCTGACAGCAGCTCTGAAGCCAAAACCAACAACCTTTATAGAGCAACAACTGCATGTGAACACCATCATTTACTTGTTCCCCTCCCAGTTTCACGCCATTCTCACTTGGCAATATACTGCTGTGTATTCCATAATGCCACTGGGTCCAAATCCTAGAAGTCCCTCGTCAACAGTTTTGTGAAATAATTTCATCAATGGAAATGCAGCACTTCAATAAGGTTGCTCACCACAAACCTTTCAAGGGCACCCACCAAATATGCAATAAATACTTGCCTTGGCAGCGGATCAATGGAAAGTGAATAGAAATAAATAAATCGTCCTTCAGTTTCTTTCTATTGAGTCTTTTTTGCCACTTTATCAATGGGTTTTAGGAGCCATCATTATCCAACCACGTTGCAGAATAATCCACTTTAGATTAAAGTTCAAAGTCTTTAGGTAGAAAGTCTTATGTAGGAAGAGTTGAAGTGGAAAAAAAACATTATTTTGATCAATATATTGATTATTTGGTGGAATGATCAGCTAAACAGGAATACAGGTCCTTTGAAGTTTGAGTTCTGCCACAAAATAACCATTGCATGATGCACTGGTCCACATGTCCACACTTTCTTTTGTGTGGCGTGCATAGAGTCATTGGACAACTTGTTCTATTTGATCTTCCATTTGTGCACGTCGAGTTGATTGCATTAGTTGAAACAGGGCAGACCACGTGAAGGTTGCAATCTTCCACCCCATGTCCAGACTGAGAGCAACATTAGAAATTATGGTGAAGGTCTCTTGTCAACTAATTGATTTTGTGTGTGGGCATCTGCTTTCATACAAGCTCATAAGTTATATGAGCAGAATTAAGCCATTCAGCCCATCGTCTACTCCACCATTCAATCATGGTTGATCCATCCTTCACTCTCAACCCCATTCTCCTACTTTCTCCCCTTAATCCCAGACACCCTGTAAATGTATTGTGCTCACAATGGCCTTCTTATTATAAATTTTGTGCTTAACAGGGCTGTTTCACAGATGATAAGCAAATGATAATTGTTTTCCTTCCAGGGCATTTTGCGAAAGACTGCTTCATGCAGCCTGGAGGTGTCAAATATAGCCTGATTCCTGATGATGAAGTGGCATTAGCAAACTGTTCCAGCCAGCCTGAATGCCAACCTCCTCCAAAGAAGAAAAAGAAGGTAATTACACATATAACAGATGGAAGCTCAACTCATAATTCCGTCCATCTAGCGCCCTGCTTTCATGTGCAGATGGTTCAGTAATTGAAAGGCACCACGTTGAAAGATATCTTAATATTGATCCGATTTCTTGCTTCCAATATGCAGAGCAGAATTCTTGATTTCTTGTCGGGAATAATGAGGAAATACTACAGTGGTTATGTTCAAATGACTGAATGATGTTCATAAGTTATAGAAGCAGAATTAGGCCATTCAGCCCATCAAGTCTACTCCGCCATTCAATTTTGGCTGATCTCTTTCCCTCACAACCCCATTCTCCTGCCTTCTCCCCATAACCCTGACAACTGTAGTCAACACCTATGTTGGTGGTGAATTAACAGATCCAAAGATCGGGCCATGTGTTTCACCATATTTGAAATTTGTAGTGTTAAAAGGATAAATTAAATCGAGGAAAAATATAAAAGTAGACCTATTTCTGAACCCGCTGGGTGAAGGGGAATGGCAACAATTTTACCACCGTTCTCACAAATAATGTTGATCTCCTGCAGGTAAAAGAAAAGGAACAGAAGAAGAGCAAGGAAAAGAAAACTTCATCCAAATCTTCTTCGGATACATCAGATACAAACAGTGACCGAGACCGTGCAGATAACCAAAGACACAAGCATTCAAAAAAGACACAAAAATCACATAAAAAGAAACACAAAAAACACAAGCATAAACGATCCAAAAAGAAGGAGTAAGTAAGAACTGTAGAAAATCTCGAAATTGATTTTTGAGATCAAGAATATTTGTATGTAAATGTTAACACTCAAGAAAGCTAATACTGTGGTTCCTTCCTTCCTTCCTTCCCTGTAATTGATGGCAATGCATTGTATTTGATTACAAGATGAAATAAATTTGAAGTACACTGAATATATTATTCTGTTGTCAAATCGCAGCAGCAATATTTCATCATTTCATAATTCAATGATTATTTTCTTTCTGAAACCTTTCCATTTTAGTTACACTTTTATATTTCTTGAATGGTTCTATAGAGCACTCTTTATCATAAATATATTGGTTCTGCAATTCATTATTGTGATGTAAATTGTGATTCTGATCTCAACCCGAAACGATGACCACCTCTTTCCTCCAGATGTTGTTTGAACTGCTGAGTTGCTCCAGATCCCAGCATCTATCGTCCCTTGTGTCCCCATAAGGGTATTTTCTATGATTAATGTTTAAGAAGGAACTGTGGAGCAAAGGAATAGGTGACGTTTCGGTTTGTGACCCTTCCGAAGAAAGGTCTTGACCCATAACGTCACCTATTCCTTCACTCCATAGATGCTGCCTCACCTGCTGAGTTTCTCCAGCAATTTTATCTGCCTGCTATGAATATTAGGGTCAGTCTGTGGGGTTTTTTTTGGCCAAATGTTTAGTTTAGAGGTACCGAAAAAGAAACAAGCCCTTGGCCCACCGAGTCCACACCGACCTGTTCACACATTAATTCTGCACCCACTAGGGGCAATTTATAGAGGCCGATTAACCTACAAACCCAGATGTGGGAGGAAACTGGAGCTCCCGGAAGAAACAGAGAACATGCAAACTCCAGACAACACCCAAGGTCAGGATCGAACCCAGGCCTCTTGATGCTGTGAGGCAGCAACTCTACCTGTTGTGTACTGTACTGCCCATGTTGCATATAACTGCAATTAAATCATTTAATGAAACCAATTCTGTGATCTGTCTCAATTACTCATTGAATTACAATATTAAATAAAACATTGTTGAGCTATTATCGAATCAAGTTCTTCAGTTTAAAATGAAGTTCTTAATGTGGGTTATTTAATAACTAAATGAAGCCTTCAATTTGGAAACATTGTTTTTTTTAATTTGGTTGGAAGGCAAATAAATTATTTTAGTTGAACATTCCAAAATCCCACCATTGTTCCCAAATATGTGATATATTTAATACATTTTAAGGTTTGTCAGAGAATTACATATGAAAGGTACAATAACACAGCATATTTCCCTCTGTGAAACCATAACATGAATTACAGCAAATAATAAAAAGTAGCATCCTTATTCCTCCCTTTCGTATGTGTGAACACTGACAACATCATTAAAGGTAAGTGTCTAGAGAAAGGAAACAAAAACAAATAATCCATTGATTAACAAAAATGTACACACTAACTTCAAATGTGAAGTTATAAAGCTACATTTTAATCGGCTCCTTACATTGTTGAGCTATTATCGAATCAAGTTCTTCAGTTTAAAATAAAGTTCTTAATGCTGAATTTAGGAGATTGAGGGGGGATCTTATAGAAACTTACAAAATCTTAAGGGGTTGGACAGGCTAGATGCAGGAAGATTGTTCCCGATGTTGGGGAAGTCCAGAACAAGGGGTCACAGTTTAAGGATAAAGGGGAAATCCTTTAAGACCGAGATGAGGAGAACCTTGTTCACACAGAGAGTGGTGAATCTCTGGAACTCTCTACCACAGAGGGTAGTTGAGGCCAGTTCATTGGCTATATTTAAGAGGAAGTTAGATGTGGCCCTTGTGGCTAAAGGGATCAGGAGGTATGGAGAGAAGGCAGGTATGGGATACTGAGTTGGATGATCAGCCATGATCATATTGAATGGCGGTGCAGGCTCGAAGGGCCGAATGGCCTACTCCTGCACCGATTTTCTATGTATCTATGAACGAACGAGTGCTTAGGAGAACAGTTAGGAGCTTGCTGCCATTGAGAGGAGCACCACACGTCTGACTCGTGGGCTCAACCTGAGCTTCTCATCTGCAACTGTCACCTCCCTGTCACCAGTTCTTGCGCCGAAGGTTCGATCAGTAAGTGGCTTGACCACCAGGTGGCGCCACAATAGACACAAAATGCTGGAGTAGCCAAGCGGGACAGGCAGCATCGCTGGAAAGAAATGTGTGACATTTCAGGGCGAGACCCTTCTTCGTACAGTGTCAGGGGAGACGGAGTCTAGAGATAGGGATGGGTACGGTGTGAAAAACGATAGATCAAAGTGGACGATGAAAAGGAAATGTAGAATGTTTCATTGTTAGCTGAGGGGAAGGTGACCAGAAGGCAAACAATCAGAAAAATTAATCAGGACAGTGAAACTAGTCGGAGAACGGTGGCGGAGGGACAGAGAGAGGGAAAGCAAGAGTTACTTGAAGTTAGAGAGAGAGATGTTGCCTGTCACGCTGAGATATGTAAACCACCATCTTCAATTCCTTCTTAGACATTGGGATTGTAGAGTTTGTCCATCTGCAGCTTGTCATAAGGACATGTATAAAATGATCAATACGGTCCTTGGGAGTATATGGGCTAACAAGACAAAACTGGCTGAATGGGCTGCGAGTTGACTATCCAAGTGGCAAACGTGGGAAATTGAATACTTTGATACCAATGCATCAAGATCTAAAAATTAGTACCTGGGGAATATTGGGATTAAGGGGAGCTTTATTCTGTAAATGGTCCATATTGATCTTACTCTGATTTCTTAGTTAGTTCGATAAGCAGAGAAGTTCACAAAAAGCAGGAGGTTCTCATCAAACTTGTACCTTGAACTGAAACAGATTAGTGGGACAAGATTGGAAAAGCTTCACCTAGATATCAACTTGTTTGATACAATCATTCCCAAGGGGTGTACGTTTATTTATGACATCAGTGAATAAATACAATGACTTAACCTTTTAGAAATGTGAGCTATTAAGAAAATAAAAAAAATCTCGCTCTCTTCAACATACCAATATTAATTTTCCGTCTCGGATTTCCCGGACTAGCGTTGTTTGGTTTTCATCCCATTTTTGAGTCTGAATCAATTTTTCACCTTCAAATCGTACAATTGTCTGGAATAACAACAGCCAGCATATTACTCGACTGCAGGTAACACATGAGGTTAGACACTCCACTCTCCGCAAAGGTTCCCCTCACCTCTTACCCAATATTTCGGACTTCAGTTTTGGACATTAAATAATGTGGAGATACATAATTGTGTTAGGATGTTACACCCATTATACAGGACTGAGAGTCAATGCTCATTATTTTTCAGATTATCTTCATTGTGCAGCTTTTTAAAACGTATTTAAATTTAATTGGAAAGCATTATTCTCAGCAGAAGGCGAGTCAAGATGGCATGTGTATTTGAGTATCTGTTCTTAATATTGCTGCCATTTCATAACAATCCTATATATTCAAACAATGTGGCAGAACGTGAGTGCACTGGTAAAACTGAGCCGTCACACACGCAGATTATGTCTGGTCTATGATCAGAGTCAATATTTTACTGCCAATTTTAAAAGGCAATCACGGTGCATTATTGTACTGCACCAGTACAGTATTAAAATATGCAGCATTCCTTTTTGCAAGGGCATTTTAAAACTGCAACTGGACTGCAAAGCCATCTTAAAATGAAACAGCTGCAAAACAAATTAGTTTATTTTGTATTGAATACATTAACAGGAATGGTTTTCAAAGTCAAATGTTCATTTCCTGGCTACATTGAAGACTAATTTCAAGTCAACCGATTAGACTTTGCAGTGGGACTTAGATTCACCCAGGCATCTAACATAAAAGTGCTCATAAGACACTGTGCACCCCTCAGTAGCATAAGGTATTAGGAGATAGCTGAATTTCAAATGTATAATTTACCTGTTGTTTCAGTTCCTTCATGAAAATCTCCTCAGTTTGAATTGAATTGAATAAATGTTATTAGCCAAGTATGTATACATGCAAGGAATTTGCCTTGGTGCTTTGCTCGCAAGTAAATACACGATATACAGTAGACAATTAAAATTAAAACGTGAATGAAATAAAATACCAGAGCAAAAGGAGGCTACAGACTTTTGGCTCTTGAGTAGAGCTACTGCTTGTGGAAAAAAAAGCTGTTTTTATGTCTGGCCGTGGCACCTTTGACAGTTCAGAGTTGCCTTCCAGAGGGAAATGCTTCAAAGAGAGGGGTCAGAGATGATCTTACCTGCTCGCTCCCTGGCCCTTGCAGTGTACAGTTCGTTGATGGGCAGAGGTTGCAGCCAACAACCTTCTCAGCTGATCGAACAATGTACTGTAATCTCCAGATGTCATGCTTGATGGCTGAGCCAAACCAGACCATGATGGAGAAGGTGAGGACAGACTCTACGATGGCTGTATAGAATTGGACCATCAATGCCTGTGGTAGATTGTGTTTTCTCAGCTGCCGCAGGAAGTACATGCTCTTTTGGGCCTTTTTGACTGTGGAGTCGGTTAGCCTCCCATTTAAGGTCCCTGGAGATGATGGTTCCAAGGAACTTAAATGGCTCCACAGATGTGACTGTGGTGTTGTTGAAGGTGAGTTGGGGGAGGGGGAGCTCTCCTAAAGTCTACAATCAATTCCACCGTCTTAAGAGCAATGAGCTCCAGGTTGTTGCGATGGCACCAGGACGGCAGATGTGTCACTTCCTATCTGTAGGCAGATTCCTCCCCATCCTGGAATAGTCCAATTAGGGTTGTGTCGTCCGCAAATTTGAAAGCTTGACAGAGGAGTCTGTGGAGGTGCAGTCGTTGGTGTAGAGAGTCAAGGAGAGGGAAGAGTATGCAGCCTTGCGATGTTCCTATGCTGAGGGTCTGCGAGTCCAAGATGTGCTTTCCCAGCCTCACATGCTGCTTCCTGTCTGTCAGGAAGTTGGTGATCCATTGACAGAGGGGTTCAGGCACAGTCAACTGGCAGAGTTTGGAGTGCAGTAGCTCTGGCACAATGGCATTGAATGCAGAGCTAAAATCCACAAACAAAAGCCTTGCATAGGTCCCCTGGCAGTCGAGGTGCTGGAGGATGAAGTGCAGACTGCGTCATCCACTGATCTATTGGCCTGGTATGCAAACTGCAGGGGTCAGTGCGACAGGTCTGTTATCATTGAGACCAGTAATCCTTTGCTTTTTGGATATGGGAACAATAGTGGAGACTTTGAAGCATGCAGGGACAGTGCAGGTTTGCAGGGACCGATTGAAAATGTCTGTGTAGACTGGTGCCAGTTGTTCGGCACAAAGCTTGAGGGTAGAGGGAGAGATTTCTGGTCCTGGAGATTTCCGCCGTTTCTGTCTCCTGAATAGCTTTTCCACCTCCTCAATTGTAATTGTTAGTGATGGAGAAGTGGCCAGACTGATGTTGCGCAGCAAGGAGGGGGTGGGTAGTGGACGAGGGCCCAGTCGTTGCTGACTGGAGTCAGGCCGTAAGTGGATGTGAAGTGGTGATTGGGGAGGAGTGG
Organism: Leucoraja erinaceus; assembly: GCF_028641065.1. NCBI lineage: Eukaryota > Metazoa > Chordata > Chondrichthyes > Rajiformes > Rajidae > Leucoraja > Leucoraja erinaceus. The sequence continues at coordinate 26,785,419 of NC_073402.1, read as the reverse complement.
GTGGGGAAGGTCCAGTCTTTGCAGACTGGAGTCAGGCTGTAAGTAGGTGTGAAGTGGTAATTTTCATCACACACATGAAACCAAACAATGAAATGGACAGAATAACAGTGAAGTGGATACATTGATTCACAGTTTAAGTGTTTTGACTCCACATAAATATGTTCCTCGAAGTATACATGATTTTAAAATGTGTAATCTTTATATAGATTATTTTGTTGTAATTCAGGAATAACTTTGTAGCCAAAATGTAGATGGAAAATCTTGTCATGGTATTTGAATCCCTTTGCTCTTGTAACACATAAGTTTATGGTTGCTGTGGTCTAGGGGCGGCAGGGCGTTGCAGTGGTAGAGTTGCTGCCTTACAGCGCTGGAGACCGGGATTAGATTCTGACTATGGGTGGCCTGTACGGAATTTGTATGTTCTCCCCGTGAGCATTTGGGTTTTCTCCGGTGCTAAGGTTTCGTCTCACACCCCAAAGACGTACAGGCACATTTGGTACATTGCCGGTGATCAGTCAGGGTACGGGAAGGTATTACGTATAGAAGGTAGACACACAATGCTGGAGTAACTCAGCGGGTGAGGCAGCATCTCACATTTGGTTGACGTCACCCATTCCTTCTCTCCATAGATGCTGCCTCACCCACTGAGTTACTCCAGCATTTTGTGTCTACCTTCGATTTTATCCAGCATCTGCAGATCTTTCGCACACATATTGAGAATGGAAGTTGGATTGTCATGTTACAGTTGTGCAAGATGTTGGTGAGGCCACATTTGGAATATCGTCTTCATTTTCGGTCACCTTGCGTTAAGGATGTCTTTAAGCTGGAAAGAGTGCAGAGAATATTTACAAGGATGTTGCCAGGACTCAAGGACCTGAGCTATAGGGAGAGATTGAGCAAGCTAGGGACTTTATTCATAGGAGGTCAGGTGATCTTATGGCCCCCATCCATGTCAGCAGAAGCATCCATGTCGCGGGGCTGGAGACAGGAAGTATCCCGAGCTAATTCTGCTACCACCATCATCTATTACGACAAGTGATGGCTCCCACTGATTGTCGCCGGAAGCTTGCGTCCTTTTCAGGACGGACGATGACAGCAAGGCCAACATTTGTAACAAGATGGACACGAAAAGAAGGTGATCTTATCATGGTGTATTAAATCATGAAGTGGATAGGGTGAATGCAGAGTCTATTATCCAGGATTGGTGAACCAAGAACCAGAGGGCATGTTGCAAGGATGGGCGTGTAAGGCTGAAGGGCCAGTTTCCATGCTGAAAACCTCTATGAATAGTTACTAGAACATATTTAAGTCCCTTAATACATCTTATAGGATCAAATCCATTATAATTACACGTTTCTCAATTAAAATGTTGCTGGTTGCACCATAAAATGAAGGCTTAAAGAGGAATTTTGCAGTCCATGAATAGTGATCAGAAATATATAACTTTGACTTTTTGATATTTTGTTATATGGCACAAGGTGACCGATCAGGGAATTGGTATTGTAGCTTTCTAATGCCCTTACCTTGCAAGTTCTATTATCAAGGGTACGCTCGTCGAATGGTTTGTCAAGGGTGAACGTAATTTCTGAGTTCCTGTAGGTGCTAAAGCTTTGCACAGTGACCTGGTCCCCATCCACCTTGATGACTGTGGTGGGTTTATTGACGTTGCCCAACTGTCTAGTTATAAAGTTCATTCCTGAGTTAGGAAGAAGAAACGCTCTTAACTATAACAAATGATGCACTTAGTGCAAACCATAACTATAACATTACAAAATACAGAGGATCCTGCTCTGCAAATAATAAACATCAGAATGCATCCTTTAAATAAAGAAAAATCAATCAATCCTACTAGAAGAATAATCATGCACTTGTATATGTAATGTAAAATTGTTAATTACTCAAGCTTTAAGATCACTTCAAAGCCCTAAGCCCCCAAAATCGGGCAGTTCTGAATTATATATTCAAATGATGAGTCCTATAGAATTATTACACATACACTAAGACTTCATTTTCCACTGAATTACCATCTCCAGGCAGGTGATTTGTTGGCTGTTTATTTCTGCGAACATTGATAAGTACAGTGCGTTGGTCCAGATTCCCCTTCTGTGTTTCCAGTGAAGCATGGCTGCTATGAGATGGATTGCATTTGATGTGTTGTGCTGGCTAGCAATGGAAAATATTAATAATCGGTATCCAAGGTTAGGAACACTGGGGGCACACCGGAAGTCAGGAACATAGGCTGATTTGCAGTCAGGGCTTGGGTACGTTTGTAGCTGGACTCAGGATTCGAAGCTATGATCTTTGGTCCGAAGTGTGAGTTGAGTGTGTGGCTAGGGTGGGGGGGTCAGAATTGGCAACACAAGAAGTTGAGTGTATGTTTGCGCTGCCTAAACTACTGCACAATCTTAAAACTGATCGTGCATGGTAGGACAAAGACCGGAGGTGGAAACACAGGAGGTGAGGACACAAGCGGATTGAAGAGTTGTGAAGTTACAGCAGGTGGAGATGCCATTGAGATGATGGGTGAAAGCATTAACGCTGCCATTGATAATGGTCATTGAGATTCATGGTCGAGCACACCTCTCCCCAATTCCTCCTTCTTCCCCCCACCTCCCACCCCTATCGTACCCCTCACCCCACCTCCCTGCCCTCCTCCCCGCTCCTTTCACCTCTCCATACCTCCCCCTCACCCCACCTCATCTCCTTCCACCGACCACCTTCCCTCCACCTCCCCTCCTTCAACTTCCCCCCCACCACCTCCCTTCCCTCCCCCCCATCTCCTCAATCTCCCCCGCCTTCTTCTCCCTCTCCAGGCCTCCTCTTTTCTTCCCTCTCCATTCCTCCTCCATCTCCCCACATCTCCACCTACCTCTCCCGCCCCTCGCCTTCCTTTCATCTCCCCTTCCCTTCTCAAACCACCACCTCCTCCTACCTTCATCTCCCTCCCAAGGCCCCCCTCCCTCCTCCACATTCCCTCCTTCTCCCCCATCCCCCCCTCCCCTCCTCCTCCCTCCCCCTCTCCCTCCTCTCCCCTCTCTACCTCTCCTCCTCCTCTTCCCTATCTCTGCCTCTCCTCCTCCTCTCCCCTATCTCTGCCTCCCCTCCCCCTCTCCTCCTCCCCCTCCCCTCCCTCTTCCCTCTCTCTCTCCCCTCTCTCCCTCTTCCCTATCTCTCTCCCCTCTTCCCTCTCCCTCCCCTCCTCCTCTTCCCTATCTCTCTCTCCCCTCGTCTTCCCTATCTCTCTCTCCCCTCCTCTTCCCTATTTCTCCCTCCCCTCCTCCTCTCCCCTATCTCTCCTGTAACAATAGGATTGTGAAACATCTCCCTCCCATCCTCCTCTTCCCTATCTCTATCTCCCCTCCTCCCTATCTCTCCCTCCTCCTCTTCCCTATCTCCCCCTCCCCTCCTCCTTCCCTATCTCTCCCTCCACTCTCTCTCCCTCCCCTACACCTCCCCCCTGCAAACCTCCTCCCTCCAACGTGGTGCCCGGCGCCGGCCCGCCCTCCCTCCAGCGGCGGTTGTCGACGACGGACGGCCAGGCCTAGGCCGAGGGCCCGGGGCCCAGGAGAAGGAGGAGGCCGCTCTCCCTCCCGCCTCAGGTAAACCCCCACACACCGTGGACACAAATAAACGACGGGTGCTGCTTTGACAAAAGAGAGACACAAGATGCCGGGGGCAACTCAGCGGGGCGGGTGACGATTCGGGTCGAGAACCTTTGTCGACGGGCGGATGGGTCTCACCCGTCCCTTCACCTCCACAGACGCTGCCCGGCCTGGCCCGGCCCGCTGAGTTACTCCGGCACCCGGCCTGTGTCCATCTGCACCTGCAGTTCCATCACCTGTGGGCGGACACGCGGCTCCCTGAGGTAACGTCGAGTTACTCGGGCGTCGAGTGTCTCCTCAGGTCGGACATCACCGCGACCCGCGGGCCCGGGGCCTGGGTACTGTGTGGGCCTGGGGCCCGGGTACTGGATACTGTGGGCCCGGGGCCTGGGTACTGTGGAGGTGTGGGCCTGGGGCCCGGGTAATGTGTGGGCCCGGGGCCCGGGTACTGGATACTGAGGGCCTGGGGCCCGGGTACTGGATGGGGCCGGGGTACTGTGGGCCTGGGGCCCGGGTACTGTGTGGGCCTGGGGCCCGGGTACTGGATACTGTGGGCCTGGGGCCCGGGTACTGTGTGGGCCTGGGGCCCGGGTACTGTGGGCCTGGGGCCCGGGTACTGGATACTGTGGGCCTGGGGCCCGGGTACTGTGGGCCTGTGGGCCCGGGGCCCGGGTACTGGATACTGTGGGCCTGGGGCCCGGGTACTGTGTGGGCCTGGGGCCCGGGTACTATGTGGGCCTGGGGCCCGGGTACTGTGGTGTGGGGGTCGGGTGTATCTGGGGTCGTGGGTCGAGGCCCCGGTGCTGTGTAGGGCGGGGCGGGGTGGGGGTCTCACCGATCTCCTTCATGTAGTTGTCGTAGTTGTCGATGTCCACCAGGCGCCAGGTGCCCACGAACACCTCCATCCTCCCCGCCCCGGGTACAACACGGTCCCCTCGGACAGGGCAGCTCTACACCCCTCCCTCACCCCGTTCACCCATTCCCCCGGGGCCACCCCCCATCCCCACAAAAGTGTGGACCCACTTCTCCCACCCCCCCTGTTGTCCCACACCCTCACCCCCTGTATGGACACTTCCCCACCCACTGTATGGACACTTCCCCACCCCCTGTATAGACACTTCCCCACCCCCTGTATGGACACTTCCCCACCCCCTGTATGGACACTTCCCCACCCCCTGTATGGACACTTTCCCCACCCCCTGTATGGACACTTCCCCACCCCCTGTATGGACACTTCCCCACCCCCTGTATGGACACTTCCCCACCCCCTGTATGGACACTTCCCCCCCCCCTGTGTCCCACTTCCCCCCCCCTGTATGGACACTTCCCCATCCCCTCCCTAGACACTTCCCCCACCCCCTGTATGGACACTCCCCACCCCCTGTATAGACACTTCCCCACCCCCTGTATGGACACTTCCCCACCCCCTGTATGGACACTTCCCCACCCCCTGTATGGACACTTCTCCCACCCCCTGTATGGACACTTCCCCACCCCCTGTATGGACACTTCCCCACCCCCTGTATGGACACTTCCCCACCCCCTGTATGGACACTTCTCCCACCCCCTGTTTCCCCCACCCCCCTGTATGGACACTTCCCCACCCCCTGTATGGGCACTTCTATCACCCCCTGTATAGACACTTCCCCACCCCCTGTATGGACACTTCCCCACCCCTGTATAGACACTTCCCCACCCCCTGTATAGACACTTCCCCACCCACTGTATGGATACTTCCCCACCCCCTGTATGGACACTTCCCCACCCCCTGTATGGACACTTCCCCACCCCCTGTATGGACACTTCCCCACCCACTGTATGGACACTTCCCCACCCCCTGTTGTCTCCCACCCCCTGTATGGACACTTCCCCACCCCCTGTATGGACACTTCCCCACCCCCTGTATGGACACTTCCCCACCCCCTGTATGGACACTTCCCCACCCCCTGTATGGACACTTCCCCACCCCTGTATAGACACTTCCCCCCACCCCTGTATGGAGACACTTCCCCACCCCCTGTATGGACACTTCCCCACCCCCTGTATGGACACTTCCCCACCCCCTGTATGGACACTTTGTTCCCCCTGTATGGACACTTCCCCCCCCCCCTGTATGGACACTTCCCCACCCCCTGTATGGACACACCCCCACCCACTGTATGGACACTTCCCCACCCCCTGTATAGACACTTCCCCACCCCCTGTATGGGCACTTCCCCCCCACCCCCCTGTATGGGCACTTCTATCACCCCCTGTATAGACACTTCCCCACCCCCTGTATGGACACTTCCCCACCCACTGTATGGACACTTCCCCCCCCCCTGTATAGACACACTTCCCCACCCCCTGTATGGACACTTCCCCACCCACTGTATGGACACTTCCCCACCCCCTGTATAGACACTTCCCCACCCCCTGTATGGGCACTCTTCCCCACCCCCTGTATGGGCACTTCTATCACCCCCTGTATAGACACTTCCCCACCCCCTGTATGGACACTTCTCCCACCCCCTGTATAGACACTTCCCCACCCCTGTATGGACACTTCCCCACCCCTGTATGGACACTTCCCCACCCCCTGTATGGACACTTCTCCCACCCAACCACAGATGATACAGAGCAAGATGCGCCACTCTGTGAAAAAAGCGAAGTATGACATTGTCGCCACCATTGTACCGGGCTGCCTCGACTACCGACATGGCGTCTACATCTAAATCATCATCTCACTGCTCTGCCATCAATTGCTCTAATCGTCAATGTAGACGGCCCGACCTGTCATTCTTTAGGTTCCCCGATAAAAAAGAAAGGTGAGAAAATATTATTATTTTCCGTCGATATTATTCTGTCCTGAAAATGTTATTTTCTGTTCTCCCATCAACGGCCATGATTGGGGAAACTAGGTTTTTTCGTTACATTAGAAAGTGATTAGAATTATTTTTAATAGATCTTTACTTACCTCCAATAATAGACAATAATTTTAACACTTCGGTACGTTTTGGGGTTTGTTCTTGTAAGGCTGGGGTCTCCGATTAATAAGTGGCCCGCGGGACACATGAGGTCCAGTGAACACGAGGAGGTTTTTCGAGCTCAGTCTGGGAACGCGGTGGCTCGAAAAAACCGTTATCGGGACATCACAAGCAAAGATCACAAGCCCGCCGTGAAGAAGGGTGCAATCAAAGATTATACAACTCTGCTCTATAATCTTTGGGTGCAATGGTAGTGTGGGGGGAGGGGGGAGGCGACGGCGGTCGGAATGAAAGATACTGCTCTATAATCTTTGGTCGGAATGGGATGGCTGCGCGTTATAATTTGCTATCGTTCCACTCTCTCTTCTCCCTCTCCCCTTCTTCCCTCTCCCCCTTTTCTCCTCTTTCCCCTTCTCTCTCTCCTCTTTCCCCTTCTCTCTCCCTCTTTCCAAGATCTCCTTCTCTCTCCCTCTCTCCGGAGTACTCTCTCATTCCCCCTTCTCTCTTTCCCCTTCTCTCTCTCTTTCCCTTCTCCCTCTCTCCCCTCCCTCTTCCCCCTTCTCTCCTCTCTCCCCTTCTCCCTCCTCCTCCTCTTCTCCCTATCCCCTTCTCACGCTGCTCAGGACTTCCCCTTCTCCCTCTCTCTTTCCCCTCTTCTCCCTCTCTTTCCCCCTCATCCAAACCCTTTCCCCTTCTCCCTCTCCTCTCCCCTTCCCTTTCTCACTCTCCCCTTCTCTCTCTTTCCCCTTCTCACTCTCTCCCCTTCTCCCTCTCTCCCCATCTCCCTCTTTGCCCTCTTCCCCTTCTCTCCCTTTCCCCTTCTCTCTCCCTCTCTCTCTCTCCCTCCCATCCCTCTCTCTCCCTCCCTTTCCTCTGCGTGAGAGTTGGCAGCCCTGCTATGCCGCAGGTCCAAAAGAGGATAGAAAGAAAATACTTAATGGTCTTTGTAAGAAGATTTTAATAAGCTCTTCTACATTTCAGGTAAATTGACATATTAGAGGCAAAATGCATCTTCAATATACAGGTCTCTCCACACGACTGTAAACAATTGCACTTAAGTGATACACCATCCATTCTGCAGGCAATAATCATTTCTTTTCTTATTAGTTAATCCTAAATGATATTTTCTGTAATTTCAGATGTCAACAGTGGGTCCAGAATACTCGTCGACAAGATCTCCTGCACCGAACTCCGGAGTACTTGTCAGCCAACTGTTGTCTTTGTTCTTTACACTTTGAACTTGGCCAGTTTTCCAACAAGCAGGCCAAGAACAGGCTAAATTGGAATGCAGTTCCAACGCTCTTTGACATTCCTAACCCACCAAAACGGCTGTCTTCCCAACGCAGGTTACTCAAGAGGAAGAATGAGAACCTCCCATCCTCACCAACGCCTTTAAAACAGCAAAGAGGCAAGTATTTTTTTCCTTTTTTAAATAAAATATAATCTCTCACTTTGGTTAAATATGAAAAAATTGTATCCAAACTGATATAATTGCTAATGGTCAATATGTAATGGCATGTATCGTACTTTTATTTTAATTTGTGAAATGTTCACAAAACTATAATCACACATAAGACTACACAGTGTGGGCTGATGGAATGCATACTAGTATTTAATTCAAGTAAGAACATCCATTTAAAGCTTCGCAAGCATAATTCATACAACATTTAAATTGATTTAATTTTTTTTAAATCTTCAAAAAATCAAGATCATGATTTTCTTCTGGGAGATTGAAATTGGTGCATCATATCTATAATTTTAAATTATAATTAGTAGTAGATGCTGATTTATTTACCTGTATATGCTTAATCTTTTTCATTAGTGTGCTTGCCATTTCTTTTCCCCTTTCTCATTTTTTTTTGTGTCTTGGCAGTGTCACACAACATACAGGACGAACATTCTTACTGCTCAGCTGCAGACAAAATTCATCAGAAAAAACCCAGCAGTGTCTCTACAACTGCTGAAACACCTGATCTTCGATTCACACCAAATGTAAATGACAGCAGAGCTCTGAAGAAGGAAAGACAGCGTACTTTCCGCCTCAAAAAAAGAGTACAACAGATTAAATTATCAATGGGAAAGAATACTACAGAAAGTAAGACAATTAGTGACTTGATCAGCTAGTGTCTTTACACCAAACCATGGTCCCACTTCCCCCATCCCCTGTTGTCCTACTACCCCCGCCCCCTGTTGTCCCACTTCCCCACCCCATGCATGGACATTCCCACACCCCTGTGGTCCCACACCCCCGCCACCCTGCACACACACTCCCATGCACGTATTTCCCCATCCCTTGTCGACTCATTCGCCCACCACCTCCCCTCCCCGTGCACCTATTTCCCACCTCTAGTCAACCCGATTCCCACCCCCCATCCAAGTGTGGACCCACTCCCCCCCACCATTGTGGAAGTGAGACCCATTCCCCCCACCTTCTTTGACATACCCCCTGTAGACCAACCCCCCCCCCCACCGTTGACAGGAGTTTCGACTGCCCCGACGTGGGAGTTTCGATGGCCCCGACGAGGAGGCTTCAACCACCGGCTGCGGAAGCTTTGATGGCCCCGACGGATGGTTCGACTGCCCTGACCGCGGGAGAATAACGAGGAAGAAGATTGGACTTTTTTGCCTTCCATCACAGTGAGGAATGTGGGGAATCAGCTGTGGTGGATGTTTATGTTAACTTTTATGTATTTGTGTGTCTTGTTGCTTTTTTTTTCGTATGGCTGTATGGTAATTTGCATATCACTGAACCTTAATTGGTACACGTGACAATAAATGACCTTTGGAACCTTTGATCTGTCCCTTTTTACAACCCCATCCCTTTGTTCAACTTGCGATCAATTTTCCATCTCATCACAAGTTTAGAGAGTTCAAAAATATAAATAATTAATTTTATGGCAGAGAGTTTATCTTCTGATCTGGTACTCATTCCATTGTCTATCAGTGGGATAAAATGAAAGATAACAAGGCAGAAATTGAAAGAAAATAATTTTATTTCATTTAATTCCAAATGGTTAATTTTGATTGATTTCCCACTAAAACAGCGTGACTGAAGAAAATAAAGAAAATTGTACATTTATGGGACAGCTATTGTATTGTGGGAGTGGCGAATCTTTGGAACAGTGGAATCAATCCTTGTATATTTTTAAGCGAGGGGTTTTTGATAAGCAATGAGGGTAAAAGGTTTAGCAAGGAACTGCAGATAGAAACATAGAAAATAGGTGCAGGAGTAGGCCATTTGGCCCTTCGAGCCTGCACCGCCATTCAATATGATCATGGCTGATCATCCAACTCAGTATCCTGTACCTGCCTTCTCTCCATACCCCCTGATCCCTTTAGCCACAAGGGCCACTTCTAACTCCCTCTTAAATATAGCCAATGAACTGGCCTCAACTACCTTCTGTGGCAGAGAATTCCAGAGATTCACCACTCTCTGTGTGAAAAATGTTTTTCTCGCCTCGCTCGATGCTGGCTTACACTGAAGAAGCTGGAGTAACTCTTGTTGCCTGTGGAGGAGGAGAGATACAGCGTAGAAACAGGCCCTTCAGCCCACCGAGTCTGCATCGACCAGTGATCCCCGCACACTAATGCTATCCTACACACACTACGGACAATTTACAATTTTACCAAAGGCAATTAACCTAGAAACCTGTACATCTTTGGAATGTTGGAGGAAACTGGAGACCCCAGGACAACCCACGCAGGTCATTGGGAGAACAGACAGCATCCGCAGCCGGGATGGAACCTGGATCTCTGGCGTTGTAAGGCAGCAACTCTACCGCTGCGCCATTGTGGCGAAAACGAAGAGATACGGATGGCGAAACTAGTGGGATGACATTTGTACTTCTACAATATCCCATTCCTTTCCCTCCAAACACGTCAAGTGGAAATCAAGCCACGGTCTGACACGAGATGACTTTTTAATTATAAATGGAAACAATATCCCAAACCACAGATGATCTCACTCAGAGTAGCAGCAATATGCTGTCTTGGTGAGATCATACGCATTTTTGAGTTTTGTTTCTGTAAGAACCAAAGTTATCTCATCTTGACCTCCTTTGACTCCTTACTGCCACTGGCATCATTGGAAAGGCTATAATTTCCCAGTCATATCATTAGTTCTGATCCCTAGACACCAGCTCCAGCTGGCTAGCTAAACACTCAGACTACAGTAAACTGCAGTTGCTGTCCTGCTGTGCACAGATTTCTCCTTTAAGTCGTATATCTCCTAATAATCGCCAGCACTCCGTTTCCATCATGCTCTATTTCTGTTCCTCACCTTTACTACCACTTAAATTGTTATCCACAATTTTGCCAGAATCAAACTTAGATTCTTAGATTAGATTCAGACTTTATTGTCATTGTGCAGTGTACAGTACAGAGACAACGAAATGCAGTTAGCATCTCCCTAGAAGAGCGACATAGAATATGAGCAATAAATAAATATATTTATGTGCATACTAAAACCGTTGGGTTTTAGATTTTTCAGGTTATACCAATAATCTTTTATCAATTTATAATGTTAGTTTTAGCTAAAATAACATCTCATTGGGTTAATCTAATATAGTCAAGACACAAAATAATGGTTTGCAAAATATTAAAAGGCCACAGGATCAAAGATAGATTGGGAAGAATCCCAAACAAACTTGGGTACCAAGATGTCACGAATAATGGTGGTCTACTGGGTTCTTCTGGTACACATCGATGATTTGAATTCAGGAGACACAGTAATTAATTTATTTTGCAAATAATACAAAAAGGGCTGATTGAAAAATAGTGTGAGTGTACAAGGAGACAACAGTGGGAAGAAAAGTAGTAAATTAAATTCAATCCAGAGAAAAAGATAGGCACAAAGAGCTGGAGTAACTCAGCGGGTCAGACAGTATCTCTGGAGAGAAGGAATGGGTAACGTTTCGGGTTGAGATGCTTCTTCAGACTGAGAGTCAGGAGATGGAGTCTCGAGATATGGAAGTGTAAGCATTTTGCACCTTACCCTTCCATATCTCCCTGACTCTCAGTCTGAAGAAGGGTCTCGACCCGGAACGTCACCCATTCCTTCTCTCCAGAGATGCTGTCTGACCCGCTGAGTTACTCCAGCTCTTTGTGTCTATCTTCGGTGTAAACCAGCATCTGCAGTTCCTTCCTATACAGAGAAAAGGGTATTTTGGAATAAATGTGCAGGTGAACAGTGGGATCTTGGAGTGCATGTACACAGACTAGTGATGATTGTTGGGCAGTTAGTTACGGCAGTTAAGACACAGGATACTGGATTTTTTTAGCTGAGGCAGAGACCAGTGAAGCAGGGAGATTATGTTCAAACCGTGCAGTTTTGTCATTTTGTGGGAAAGATATTTTTTTCGGGTCGTTGCCAATATTGCAGCCATTCGGAGGAGGAAATTGGATAGAATAGTTTGTCTTCTTTGGAAAGAGACCAAGTAAAGTTTAATTGAGGTATATAAAATTGATGGACCTTTATAGCATTGGATAGGGTTGATCTATCTCCATTATCAGAAAAATCAATAACCTGAGTACTGAGAGCACGTGGAAGGATTAGATAATTATTTTCACAGGGGGGGGGGGGGGGGGGGGTGCTGGGGTAAGAGTTGGGGAGAAAAAGGATGGTGAGGAAGCCTTAAAAGGGTGTAACAAAGGAAACCTTTAATAGACACAAAATGCTGGAGTAACTCAGCAGGACAGGCCTGTCTCGCTGAGTAATTCCAGCATTTTGTGTCTATATTCAGTGTAAACCAGCATCTGCAGTTGCTTCCTACACAGGAAACCTTCAATGTATTTAGGTAGTTAGATTTGAAGTTGATCCCTGATTTAAAGCAACTTGAAAAAGTAACTCAAAATGATGTGGACTGAACAGTTTTTCCACACAAACAACCTCAAGATCATCTTATGCGAGACTTCAAATATAATGACTGGACCAGTCTGGCAATGAAATACACCCAGTGACCAATCATATTCTTTGCTTCAATAACTATTTGATTCATTTGGCATATTGGGGGCCATTTTCAAATTATCCTGAGACTGCACCAGAGGTATAGAGGACACAGCGGCAGGACTCCAACTACAAGTGGAAAATGGTGTCATCTTTTCAAAACTAAAGTTGACATATTTGTGCAATCAGGGCACAAAAGTCTGCAATAGTACCTGAAAAAAACCTGAGCAGCACAGTGGCACAGTGATAGAGTTGCTGCTTCCTTACAGCGCCAGAGACCCGGGTTCAACCCGGACTACGGGTGCTGTCTGTATAGAGTTTGTACCTTCTCCCTGAGACCGCCTGGGTTTTCTCTAGGTCAGGGGTGGGGAACCTTTTCATGTTGGAATGCCGCATTAGCTGTAATCTAATAAGGCCCCATCCAAGAAACTTCAATTAGATATACTTCAAAATGTACATTATTTTGTAAAAATCTAACTACTATGTACTAACTTCAAGAACATGATAAAAAATAGTTCATTCTAAAGTTAACTAATCTTTTAATGACTTTGTTATGACTGCTTTTTGTGGGAGGTTAACATACATTCTAGAGTCACATTAGAACTAAATCATGAACATAACAGGTGTCAAAATTGCCCTCATGACTCACTAATGTTTTAATTGTGGACATCAGTCGGGGAGGATTATTTCATTGATTCTTCTTTTACACTTCGGTATTTTAAATACGTTCATTTTAAGATTAAAATAAAAATAATAAAAGACTAACAAAAACATATTAATAAAATTAAAATAAAAGGATTTGTTCTACAAAATTTGGATTCATTCAAGGTATATGGGACTAGGGGGAGTCATTCATACTTAAGTTAGGGCATTCGACTAGAAAAGGCCTTACTTAATGGCCCACCCCTGCTCTAGGTGCTCCGGTTTCCTCCCACACATTCAAAGATTTACAGGTTTGTAGGTTAATTGGCTTGGTAAAATTGTAAATTGTCACTGTAGGATAGTGTTAATGCGCTGGCCGGCGCGGAGTCTGGGCCTGTTTCCGTGCTGTATCGTTAAACTAAACCAACTTTCAGGACAAATTTTGTTCATCATATAGACATCCTGATGCCCCACTTGTTGTTATATCCTTTACCTATAACTTCCTTCAGCCGATTGTCACATCCCAAATCCTGGCAGTTTAAGAGAAATTAGGAAAGAGAAAATAACAAATTGCTTTGCATGAATTTGTAGATTTATGGTACACAGGACAGAGTGATCATTTCAGGGCTAAAATTCATTGCAATTTTTATAAAAGATTCATAATCTTGAAAACCGTTACTAAACAGGTCTCATAATTCCAGCTAGTAACGCAGGTGTTAGAATAGTGCAGATCACCTAAAATCTTTCTACTCGTCTATATAATGAATCGGTATGCAATGCAATATGTAATACAATCACAAGCATCTGGATCCCTGTTTTGCATAATTGACTTTTTGTGTTTGGTAAACATTGACATTTTTTTCCTTTGACATCGAACAGTACTATCCTATATTGGAATCCCAATTAGCTGATGATTTTGTCATCGTGGTATTACTATGTAGACTCTTTGGAGAAGAGGGAAATAATGACGTGTAGGGAGGAACTGCAGATGCTGGTTTCAACCGAAGATAGACACAAAATGCTAGAGTAACTCAGCGGGACAGGCAGCATCTACAACAGAAGAAGTATCTCGACCTGAATCGTCACCCATTCCTTCTCTCCAGAGATGCTGGAGTTACTCCAGCATTTTGTGTCTATATTCAGTGTAATAATTACATTCTCTGGAATGAAGTAAATTAAAAAAAAAATAAGTCCCATTCACTTTGCAAACTGTAGCAAAACAACTTTATTGCTTTTTTTTGCTTTAGAAATACCTCTCCTAATTATGAAATTATAGCATTATAGGGAGCTACACTATAAACCAGGATAATAAAATCACAAGCATTCAACATTTTAACTTTATAAGATGACATTAGAAGCTAAGTAAAAAAACCCAAAAACAAACATACACAATATTTTGTCTATTTGGAACACGATAAACTTAGGAACATTAGATCAGCTGTGGTCACTGTCTACCATAAAAAATACAACTTTAGTTCTTAAAAAAGACAGGCGCACAGGAAAACGGCTAATTCTAAAGCACTGTCAAATGGGTCTCACAGCAAAAATGTTGAAAGTAGCGTTTCAAAGACAGACGTCGTGATCAGTAATCAAACACTTCCTGAGTTGTTACACATCTTTTAGGAGTAAACAAGCCATGATTCCTTATCCTCACTAGAGAGGGACCTGGTGTGTGTGTATGGTTGGGGGGGGGGGGGGGGGAGAGAGAACAAAGGGGGACCTGGCTGGATTGGGCGCTGAGAACAAAGAGAGTCCCAGCAGAGGGAGCGGGGGTCCATCTTTTGTAACTTTGTTGGTGCACTATACGTGGCAACTCTTTGTATACTTGTGTATTACATACAAAACAAAGAATTTCACTGTTCCTCGGTATACGTGACATTCATTCATTCAAGAGATCATCTCACTTAATCACTTGTATACGGAGACTAAATTCAAGCGCGATCTGAGGTGAAATGAGGCTGGAGGACAAGGGTATACAGTTATAATCAAAGATCCTATAGCGGATCTATGATTATAATTCTCGGTCGCACATTGCAGATTGTTATATAACCAACAAGCTGCTCTAGTAGCGCAGCGGGTCCTACTACTGTCTCAGAGTATCAGAGACCTGGATTTGGTCCTGACCTCAGGTGCTGTTGGATGGAGTTTGCAATTTTTCCCTGTTACTACGTGGGTTCGTTCCCCCCAGATCCCTCCCACATTCCCAAAGAGGTGCTGGTTGCTGGATTGATTGGTCACTCTAAATTGCCCTTTGAGTAGCAGGGAATTTTAACTGATGGGGAAAAGATCGGATGGGAATGTGAATAGGGAAATGTAAAAAGGTTTGGTGGAACTGGATGTTTTATGGTCAGCACAAGTCTTTTTTTGCTCTTTCTTACAGTCCTTACATATCTGTCATGCTATAATTAAACATTGCTGCCCGTAGTGCAGCAGAACTCCTAGTCTGGGCAAGATTGGGGGAGGTACTGAAATGGAAAATCCCATTTCCAGATGATTGTTCATCCCTTTCAGATCATAATCACATTCTTTTTGGAGTGAACCACTGAAAGCCCCTAATCACATTTGAACCACTGAAAGCCCCTAATCTTGAAAATATTAAGCAGCAACACTGGAGAAAAACGTTCTGCATGAGCAATCCCATCAATTCCACCCTGCCAAGTGTGCAAACGATCCATAATGTTAGTTTCCCCAAGAGATCAAACTGCATTTTGTAAAATTAAACATGAATGAACATGAACCTTGTGACAAATGGGAGACAAAAAGTGTAGGTAGCATAATGGCACGAATACATTCTTCATCACAAATGTGCAATTGAGACAGGTTGAAGACCAGGAATAGATTGGTGCACAGATGTCCCAACTAGCGACACACCAGGCGCTGAACCAACTGGACTTTTCAGACAAAGGCATTTAAAGATTGTCTTACTATAAATGTAATTTTGTTCTGAAAGAAAACCTAGAACAATGCACCACAGGCAAAGTGCATGATTGATCCAAAATGAACCTGAATAATAATTTCATTGTGAAATTTCTAAAGACCGCTGTCTTAAGTTCCTTTGTTCCTTGGTTCTGGCAAAGGATGCATGGTTCTGGCAAAGGATCTTTGTTTGATGACATTCTTTCATTAGAGGGATATATCTCACTGAATGTGAAGTGCATCAGCCACACCCCTTGAATAATTTTTAAGAGTTGCGCCAGAATCTATAAAATGAAAGAAGTGAAACAATGATGCAAAATAAACACCATTCATTCCTTTCAACTAGTTCTCCTATGACCCCATGAACATCCCTGGCCAGGACCTGCCCCAAAAGCAGTGGACAACCCTCAACCGCTTAAGGACAGGCATCGGACGCTATGGGGTAGCGGTGAAGAGGTGGGGGCTCTTGGCCAGCGCCTCCTGCGAGTGTGTGGGGACCCAACACAGACAGTGGAGCACATCGTCACCAGTTGCCCCAAACACCGGCCACCGAATGGTGAACGAGGTCCGATTGACCTGGACGATGACACGTCGGCCTGGCTCGCCTCAACGGAGCTGCAGGTCTAAAAGACACACGACAGAAGAAGAGAACAAGTTCTCGGAATTAGAATTAAGGAAGTTTGGCTATTTTGAACGTATCTCTATCCCATGTAAACACATTCCAGTTAATAAAGGATACACCTTTCATGAACAGTTAAAACATTTTAGATAGTTACATTGTCTTTGAAACCAAGTGGGACAATATAAGAGATAGGAGAATTCTCATGAGGAAAACATCATGTATACCCCACAATACATACATACTGTACATATTAAAAACATTGGAGACACAAGAGTCTGCAGATGCTCAAATCTTGGGCACAAAGTAAACTGCTTGGTTCTTGGTTTCTTGGTCCTCCAAAATATTCCAAATGGAATTTAAACTGGAGGTGGGGAAGGGAGGGCTTAAGCCAGAAAGGGTTATTGGGAAGAAAGAGCTACTTTAAATTTAGTTGCATCTGGTTGGGTAACTATAGTTGGGTGGAGATTATTCCATGCTTTAATTGTGCGGGGGAAGAACGAATTGCTGTACACATCTGTATTTGTAGCTGGGATCACAAATTGGATCCAACGCTGGAGGAACTCGCCAACTCTGGTAGCATTCTATGGTCCCTTCCCTCTTGAAAATGTTGTCTGTCCATTTACTTCCACGGATGCTGCCTAACCAGCAGAGTTCCTCCAGCCTTGTTTTTTCTTCAGCAGTTTGTTTTTTTAATTAAAAAACTTCCCAATCTTCCAGCAGATCGATATTATCACTTCTCCCTGAACTTCAGGCCTCACTAACCCAGACCTACAACGGACCCCAATTATATTTCATCCGCCGGAAGATCCACCTCTTCAATCAAAAATTCCTGGCCTACCTTAATTCCACCAAGGACCTTAAATTATCCCACCTCCAGGCCGCTCCCGAAGCCCCGCGACACCCGCAGCCTCCAGGCCCCGACTCTTGCCTGCATCGCCTGCCCGAGTCCCGCGCCGCCATCTTGGCCACGAGGAGCGCCTTCAATACTCACCAGGACGCGGTCTTTACCGACCTCCACATCGATGCTGCCGCCGACCCTCACCTGCCTACCGATGACGTTGCCTATTTCCTTCGCTCCATAGATGCTGCTGCACCCGCTGAGTTTCTCCAGCAATTTTGTGTACCTTCGATATTACCAATACCATTTTGAAAGTAATCCAATTTTATTTTAATGCAAAAGATTAAAAATAACAAGGCCATTCAGTCCATTTCACTTCATCTGTCTATAAATACTTCCTTTACCCATCCACCTCGGCTCTGCAATATCCAGTCTACCACAGGTTTTAAGGGGGAGTTTTTGGAATAAATTCCATTCTATGAGTGGATCAGTAAAGTCTTGACATCAATCTTCAATTTGGATTTCCCAAGCTTATGTCTCTCGCACAGACTCTCTCTCTCTCTCTTACACACACACACACATATATATACACACACACACACATATATATAAATATATATATACATATACACACACACACACACACATATATATATAAATATATATATATACACACACACACACGCATATATATATATAAATATAAGCATACATATACACACACACACACACACACACATATATATATATATAACATACATATACACATACATATATACATACACACATATATATATATACATACATATATATACACACACACACACATATATATGTACACACACATATATATATATATAAATATATAGCATACATACACATACAAAATACTGGAGTAGCCCAGCGGGTGAGCCAGCATCTCTGGCGAGAAGGAATGGGCGACTTTTCGGGTCGAGACCCTTCTTCAGACTGAAGAAGAGTCTCGACCCGAAATGTTGCCCATTTCTTCTCCCCAGAGATGCTACATCACCCGCTGAGTTACTCCAGCATTTTGTGCCTACCTTCAATTTAAACCAGCATCTGCAAGTCTTTCTTACACACAAGAGAGTGTGTGTGTGTGTGTGTCACACATATATCTACACACACACAAACACACATAACAACGTGTGAAGTTACATTAGAAATGAGGGGAATATTTGATTTCATACAAAGGAGAATTTAGGGAGTATTTAAGATAATGGTGAACTTGTACCTTGTGCAGGGAGACACAGTCAAAAGGCAAAATAATGAGGTGCAACTTTGCAACCCCATATTGCAAATTTCTAATCCTACTGAGCACACTCAAATGACACAGGATCACAAGGTAACCTTCTTTTATTCTTCAAAATACCTGCCTCAATTTTAGTTTTCGAACTACATTCATGAAAACGGCAGCATGGCACCAAGGGTGGTATTAAAACTGAAAAACCTATCCTGAAACTTCATCTGGAAATTTATATTTTTGATACCGAGCATTTTTTTCAGTAGAACAACAAGATCCCAAATGTAGAGTAACTTTAGGCAATTTTGAATTTATATTTTAAATTGATGGTGGGGGGGAAAAAACGTATCACTTGTCAGATCATTGATGAAACCAGTTATCACCTTCACTAAATTACATTGCTCCTTTTTCAAGGATTTTACCAATAAAAAAATGAGCAAAGAAAATATTGTGATTTGTAATGTTGCTATCTCCAATATTTGTAGTACCGTTGAGTGATCAGAGATACGGTCAGGGATTGTCAATCACTGGTCAAAATAAATGGCTTTTCACACTTGCATTAATTCATAATCCAAATGTCCGTGATGAATGATTAGCCATGCTTTTGTCGTTGGCAAGCCTGTGAACCTTGAAAGTACATTTACAATGAATATAAATACAGATTCAGTAAATTCCAACATGAACGTACTTGCAAGTTCAACGTTGCTTTGTGTAAATATGCTGCGCTTATACCTTTTAAACAATTTAAATATTCCCACTCACTCACTTTTGCGTACAAAATCACAACAGTCCAGATATGCCTTGTACAACATATCACAGCATCAATCCGGTGTCATAATTGAAGTTATATGCTGTTTTAAAATTAATTTACAGTTTGTACACTAAAAAAAATATTAATTCAATTACACAGAAGCATTGGCGGTACTTAAGACAGACTGTGTTACCCTATCAGGTCTCATTATGATAGGCATAACCTACTCAATTCACATTGTACAGAGATGATGTTGTGGAAGGCAATGACTATGTAGCGCAAACTACTTTGTGTGAGCAGAATGATTATATTCTCTTCACATCATCCATAAAGTATTACATTTACATCCACAATTAAATCTCCAATACAAAGAAGTGTTTGCCTATTTTAAGGCATTACTCCTCTTAGGTATAACAAAGCAAAGATCCTTTAATAATTTGATACAAGTTCAAAACTTCCATTACAATATATGCAAGACATTAATATGGAGACACAAGAAATTGCATATGCTGGGAACTTGAGCAATAAACAAAGTGATGGAGGAACTTGTGTAGGAAGGACAGTTGTTGGTTTACACCAAAGATAGACACAAAATGCTGGAGTAACTCAGCGGGTCAGGCAGTACCTATGGAGAAAAGGGATAGGTGATGTTTCGGATCGGAACCGTCTGAAGAAGGATTCCGACCCAAAACGTCAACAATTCCTTTTCTCTAGAGATGCTGCCTGACCCGCTGAGTTACTCCAGTATGTTGTGTCTATCTGCTGCAGGAACTCTGCAGATCTGGCAGTATCTGTGGAAGGGAATGGGTAGATGGCATTTCAGACTGAAGAAGGGTCCCAACCCAAAACTATCCCCCTCAGTAGACGTTAGCAAGCATGTTGTATACCTCCAACACTTTGTATTTTGCTTATTCTGGATATACTTGGTTAGGATACTTCCCTTACATGTTACTGTTTTGATATTTGCAACTAAATATCATGACGCTTTCTGTTCCAGCTTGCTTCATAAAATGTCCGAAAATTCTGCAATGTTAAATCGGATGAGTGAGTTTTAGCGCAGTTCACTGTATTTGTGAAGCTGCACAGTTTCAAAGTAATTCTTAGCAGATTGACAACTGTTAGAGGCAAGTGAATTACGTACAATTAAGGTTTAATTAAATCTATCACTGCCAATAAAACACTCTGTTGGAGTATAACTCTCAGCTCAAACAAGATTCATACATTATGATTTTGATATTAAACCAACTTTAATATATTTTTCTCGTACAAATAAACAAAGCTCACGTGTCCGAATCAATAATTTGCCACTGATTTTGAATACTAACATCGCTGCTAATATTTCCATTGTGTTACAAGCTTCGAACGAACTATTGGATCAAAGAAACTGAGCAGGAAAATGGTTTTAATCATCGTTCAAGGAAAGCAGAGCTGTTTAGGAATAAGGTGGTGTGATGGCATAGAGACTTAAGAAATGGATAGTGGATGAATGAGTTAAATTCAGGCAGTGCCTGGGATTCGCACGGGCTCCTTTCCTGAGAACTGTTCTCTTGAAACTGTAAACTTCTTCAGTAACGTCCCATTCTCTACAGCTATCTACATTGTTGCTCTCATTCCTCAATGTCATTGAGTAATCAGCCTGACGTTACCCATCATTAAACTAATCGAATAGATAGACAATATCCAGTCAGCAAAGAATATCATGAAATGTTTTATTTTTTTCTTGTTGCTAGCTTTATGTGCTTTAGAAATGTATGGGAGAATATGCGCAAGGTCGGATTGTTCGTAAGTCAGGGCATTCGTAACCCAGAGACCCCCCTGTACACTGCAGTATTTAGTTAACAAATAACAACATTTGCAGAAGGGGCAAAATTAGGTATTGATTTCGATCTGGATGGTTTTTCTTCGCAACAGCTGATAGAAGACATTCACACGAGTAACATTTTGCTCCACAATAGCTCGAAAACAGAACACTTCAGAAAATGTTCAAGCTACCTCAGGTACAGGCATACAAAATGGATTTTTCTTTGACATCGGATGAAAATTATTTTAAAGGATTTGTTTTCACAGCTTACTCTGAAAAAGCTACATACATTGGATTGAATGATTTGAAAACCAGGTGTTCATACACGTCGCAGTAGTTGTGTGCATATCTTTACTGCTTTGACAGATTTGCAAGGATTTACACCGAGAAGTGAAAAAAAAAATCTCTGGAGCACTAAGTGACTGACAGGTAGCAATTAAATTGAAACACCATTTGCCAATTACTCCCTGGGCCTTAATCCAAGTGACAGTTCTTTAAAAGTTCGGCTTGAAGATTAAGTTCTTGACTTCATTTCCCTCTTGATCATCTTCCAGCTTCCTTTCCAAGATGTACCATTGAATTATTTATTTTGTTCAGTTCTGTACATTGTTGCCACCCACTGCTGCGTTGTCCTCACAGATGAACTTGGCATGTAGCTTCAAGGAATCCTGACAGCATTCAGCTCACTCATTTAAAGCTTTATTAACACTTTGTCTTTAGTGTAAACGTCTCTTTCCAGCATGTTATGACGCATCTTTCAGCTCCGGACTCTCTGCTGATTCGGGCGGCACCTCTGTCGATGGTGTCTGACTTCCCTCTGCTCCTTCTTCATGCACAACAGAAAACAACAAGGAAAATGGTTTTTAGTTTAGAGATATAGTAGGCAGAAAGAGGCCCTTCGGCCCACCATGTCCATGCCGACCCATACACCAGCACCATCCTACACACCGGAGACAATTTACAGAAGACAATTAACCTGCAAACCTGCACGTAGAAACATAGAAAATAGGTGCAGGAGGAGGCCATTCGGCCCTTCGAGCCAGCATCGCCATTCATTGTGATCATGGCTGATCGTCCCCAATCAATAACCCGTGCCTGCCTTCTCCCCATATCCCATGACTCCACTAGCCCCCAGAGCTCTATCTAACTCTCTCTTAAATCCATCCAGTGACTTGACCTCCACTGCCTTCTGTGGCAGGGAATTCTGTCTTTGGAGTGTGGGAGGAAACCGGAGCACCCGGAGAGAACCCACGCAGTCACAGGGAGGAGGTACAAAATCTGCACAGACAGCACCAGTTGTCTGGATCGAACCCGGGTCTCTGGCACAGTAAGGCAGCAGCTCTAACACTGCGCCACTCTGCATGTCTGGAATGGGAGCTCCAGGCTTGCAGGCCAATCAACATGCCACAGCTGAACGAAACATTGCATCCCATCGGACTACCTTGCCCGTTCAGTGGGGGATGGAGAGAACGAAGATGGCATGTCAACAAAGATCAAAACCTTCACCATCCAGACTTGCCAAATGTCACTTTGCCGAATGCTTGAGTGACACTGTCAATCCTTGCATTAAGACCACCTTCTAACAATAATTCCTGCTATTTTATACCAATGCCCTGTGACCTATACAAGGTGCGATGGGCGGAATAGCTTTACATCATTTGGTGGTGTTACTAGCCTTGAATGATAGAAAACATGACAATAAATGCCACATCTTGAAAAATAAAAGGAAACTGTATTTCCTGTGGTTTCTTTCATAACCCAACCGTTCACCACATCAAAAAGAGATTTACTTTTGAACTTTATCTAAGGACTACATTTGTCTAACTTTCTCTGAAAAGTGTTTGACAAGAGCAACTAGCTCTAAAACGATGGACACAAAGTTCAGAAGTATCTCAGTGGGTCAGGCAGCATCTCTGGATGAAAGGAATAGGTGACGTTTCAGGTTGGGACCCTTCTTCAGACGCGAATGTATTACATATAGCAATGTGCAAATTACAGACAGTCTCACCTGGTCCAGGAACAACACTGGGATTGTCAAACGGGCCCATCAGCGACTGCACTACCTGAGGAAACTCAAACAGGTCTCACTCCCCACCAACATCCTCAGGACTTTCTACAGGGACACGGTGGAGTCTGTACTCACGTACTGCATGAACACGTGGTACTCCAACTGTAACTGCTCAGACAGGAAGTCTCTGCAGAGGGTAGTGAGGGGAGCAGAGAGGATCATTGGCGTCTCCCTACCCTCGCTACAAGAACTGTTCCAGAGCCGCTGCCTGAAAAAAGCACTGAGCATAGCAAAGGACAGACTGCACCCACTCCACACACACCTGGATCTCCTGCCATCAGGCAAGAGATACCGTAGCATCAAAGCCCGGACAACCAGACTGCTAAACAGTTTCCTGCCACAGGCTGTGAGGCTGCTAAACAGTCACTCCACCTGATTCTGCTGCTTTTGCACTGACAATTTAATAACTGGCACTGAGTAATAACTCTGGCACTGGCTCTGGCCACTTAAACCAGCTGCCCTGGACATTTTATGACTGTTTTTACTTGTATTTTAATGTTGCTGTTTTTACCAGCACTTTTTAAAAAACTATTTGTACTGTTTTATCAGGAACTGGATTGTTTTTTTTTAAATCGTTTTTATTTTATGCGTGAAATGTTTAAGTTGTTATGTGCGATGCTCCGGGATTCCCTGGGGAACGTCTTCTCATTTTGCACTGTACAATTGTTGCATTGCACGATGACAATAAAAGATGATGATGATGATGTATATGTATTATGTACAGCAATAGTGTCAAATAAAAAAGACAGTCATTAACTCAGCGTATCCAGCGGAGTGATAATAAATACACATTTTATTGCTGCTGATATTAGCCAAACAGGTTAAGGGATATGATGTAATGGTGCGACATGAAATTGTAGCAGCTGTGGTCTCGCTAAATGTGCCAGCAGGCTCAAGGAATTAATTAGCCTAATCCTGTGGCATGCTACAGGTGAAAATGTGCCAGCCATAAAACTGAACCCTGGCATGATACCTCTTTTTAGTGATCTGTCAATAGTTTAACTTAACGTAGGTTGGTAAGCTTTTTGTCGCGTGCTGTCCAGTCAGCGGAAAGACTATACAGGATTACAATCGAACCGTTCACAGTGTACAGATACATGATTAAGGGAATAACGTTTAGTGCAAGGTAAAGCCCAGCGAAATAGACCAAGGACCAATGAACGCCTACTGTCCACAGAAAAAGCAGCACAGTGGCGCAGCGGTAGAGTTGCTGCCTTACAGCACCAGCAACCCCGGTTCGATCCTGACTATGGGTGCTGTCTGTACGGAGTTTGTACGTTCTTCCTGTGACCCGCGTGGGTTTTCTCCGGGTGTTCCGGTTTTTTCCCCACATTCCAAAGACATACAGGTTTGTAGATTAATTGGCTTCGGTAAAATTGTAAATTGTCCTTTAGTGTGTGTCGGATAGTGTTGGTGTGAGGGGATCGCTGGTTGGCACGGACTCGGTGGGCCGAAGGGCCTGTTTCCGCGCTGTATCTCTAAACTAAACTAAAATTAAACATTAGCAGATTTCTGGGAAGGATGACAATTTGTGGCTTTGAGGCAAAGGGGTCTTGAGTGGTGGGCTGTGGGCAGAGGACTTTGGGGATGATTTTTTTAGGGTGATGGAGGGAACTAGAAAAGGCAAGAATGCTTTGGAAACTTACTTAGTGGTTTGTAAGTTAATTGGCTGTGGTATAATTGTAAATTGTAAACTGTCCCGAGTGTGTGTCGGATAGTGTTAGTGTGCGGGGATTCCTGGTCGGCGTGGACTCGGAGGGCCGAAGGGCCTGTTTCCGTGCTGCATCTCTAAACTAAACTAAAAGGTCAGTTTTGATGCAAAAATAGAGGGGGAAACAGTAGAAGTAATAACGGTAATACTATCTTTGATCACTTGAGTGCACTGTAGCTCAACATTGTAGTATGAAAAATTAACATGCAGGGTGGTTTTAACATGGCAGCTGGTTTTTGACATGATCAATCATTACATAGGGGCCTTGCTGGCTTCTTTATGTGGTCACAGAATAATCTCAATGAATTGTTAGAAACCCAATTCCTCCATCAACGTTCACAGTTTGATAACATCGTTCCGCTCTTCTTGTTACATTATGTGGGGCCTCTGATATTAAATGTGAAGGACAGGATAATGAGGTTATTGCTTCCCAGAAGGAGAAAAATAGGAATTCCAAAATCATGAGAGGAATAGATCGGATAGGCAACGTTTCGGGCCGAAACCTGAATGCAGGTCTGAAGAAGGGTTTCAAGAAGAATTATTCGGTCTGAAGAAGGATTTCGGCACGAAACGTTGCCTATTTCCTTCGCTCCATAGATGCTGCTGCACCCGCTGAGTTTCTCCAGCATTTTTGTGTACCAATAGACAATAGGTGCAGGAGTAGGCCATTCGGCCCTTCGAGCCAGCACCGCCACTCACTGTGATCATGGCTGATCATCTACATTCAGTACCCCGTTCCTGCCTTCTCACCAATGTGGTCACAGGGAGAACGTACAAACTCCGCGCAGAAAGCACCTGCAGTCAGGATCGAACCTGGGTCTCTGGCGCTGTAAGGCAGCAACTCTATCGCTGCGCCACCGTGTTGACTTGTAGGTTAGTTGGTTTCTGTAAATCATCCCCAGAGTGTAGGAAGGAACAAGCGTATGGGTTATTGTTGGTTGGCATGAAGGTGTATCTCTAAACTAAACTAACTATGACAATATCGACCATGGGAATGTAAAGATTTATACTTAGTGAGTTAGAGTACATACTGGATGAGTCATTTTAAATGATACCGTCTAACCACATTTAAGAGAGCACCAGAAACCATCTGTGAATGCTTCACACCCTCAGCTGTCTTTATTTTTAAGCAGATTTACCAGCATTGTTTCTCGCCACAGCTGATGTATTTCAGCTCAACACTCCGTTGTAGGAAATTTAACTAAAGCCAGCAAATTGACACGGATTAGATATTACAGGAGGAACATTTAAAGTCTGAGAGTTTTAAACCCCTTTCTCCACATTGTCCATAAACCTTCGGGGCCATTTTAGTACCTGCATTATTTTGGGATGTACATCACTATTAAGAGAGGTCATGCCTATTTCTGAGCCTTATACTGCAAGCAGAAAATGGTGGAAACACTCAACCTGAAACTTTTATGCCCCTGTCCCATTTAGGAAACCGGAACGGAAACCTTTGGAGACTTTGCGCCCCACCCAAGGTTTCCGTGCGGTTCCCGGAGGTTTTTGTCAGTCTCCCTACCTGCTTCCACTACCTGCAACCACCGGCAACCACCTGCAACCTCCGGGAATCGCACGGAAACCTTGGGTTGGGCGCAAAGTCTCCAGAGGTTTCTGTTCAGGTTTCCTAAGTGGGACAGGGGCATAACTCTGTTTCTATTACCCCTGATACTGTCTGACCATTTTTTTACCTCCAAAGTGTCCCACTTTTTGTGTTTATATTTCAGATCTCTGGCATCAGGTTAGTTTATCGTCACATGTACCGAGGTACAGTGAAAAGATTTTGTTTTCGTTGTGTGCTCGTAACTCTATTCCTGCCTTAGTTGACCTGTTGCTAAAATCCTCAACCCTCCCCGTGTTATCCACAACGTAAGGAGTTTCCAAAACATTCTTGCCTTTTCTAGTTCCCTCCATCGACCTAAAAACATCATCCCCAAAGTCCTCTGCCCACAGCCCACCACACAAGACCCCTTTGCCTCAAAGCCACAAATTGTCATCCTTCCCAGAAATCTGCTAATGTTTAATTTTAGTTTAGTTTGGAGATACAGCCCCTAGTTTGGAAACAGGCCCTTCGGCCCACCGAGTCCGTGCCAACCCGCACACCAACACTATCCGACGCACTAGGGACAAATTACAATTTTACCAAGCCAGTTTTCCTACAAACCTGTACATCTTTGGAGGGTGGGAGGAAACCGGAGCACCCGGAGAAAACCCACATGGGTCACGGGGACAACATGCAAACTCCATACAGACAGCACCCGTAGTCAGGATTGAACCGGGGTCTCTGGCGCTGTTAGGCAGCAACTCTACCTCTGCTCCACCAGCTACTCTTGTGTAATTTCTTAAGACATTTTATGACAAAATTGGCACATTGTAAATACACAATTTGTTGCTGCGGGCATTAGCCAAACATGTTGAGGGAAATTACCTCACCAAATGTAACAGCAGAATCGGCAAACTAAATAGCCTGAAACATAATACAGGTGAGAATTTGTTGAGTATAGAAAAGACTTGGCAACATACCTTTCCTAGATTATGTAATATCATAACTACGCCACGGAGCGGTGTACATCTATTGTATGTTAAACTACACAATAGATCAGTGGTTCTTAACCTGGGAGTCGTTTGGGGCTTTGCCAGGGGTCACGAAGGAGACACAAATATCAATTTGTTGAGCCCATGTTTAGGAACCTAACAAAGGTACATACCACATACAGTATTTTGTTCGTGTATGCGTGTACTGCTGCCAAAAAGGTTAAGAACCACTGCAATAGATGTAATTTCCCTCAACATGTTTCACACAGAGAGTGGTGAATCTGTGGAATTCTCTGCCACAGAAGGTAGTTGAGGCCACAGTTCATTGGCTATATTTAAGAGGGAGTTAGATGTGGCCCTTGTGGCTAAAGGGATCAGGGGGTATGGAGAGAAGGCAGGTACAGGATACTGAGTTGGATGATCAGCCATGTTCATATTGAATGGCGGTGCAGGCTCGAAGGGCCGAATGGCCTACTCCTGCACCTATTTTCTATGTTTCTATAACTGGAGGGAAAAAGTGGAACCAACAGTAGTAATATCATCTTAAATCACTAGGGTGCACTGCAACTCAGGATTATGAATAGCTTTCTTTTTATTTATAAAATGAATTTAATAATATGGAAGTGAATGGAGGTTGGCAGAGTGGGGCAGCAGTGGAGTTGCTGCCTCACAGCGCCAGAGACCTGGGTTCGATCCTGACTATTGGTGCCGTCTGTATGGAGTTTGTACGTTCTCCCCATGACCGCGCGGGTTTTCTGCGGGCGTTCCGGTTTCCTACCCCGCTCCAAAGGCGTGCAGGTTTGTTGTTTAATTGGCTTCGGTAAAAAAATGCCCCTAGTGTGCAGGACAGTGGTAGTGTACGGGGTGGCCGCTGGTTGGCGCGGACTCAGTGGGTCAAAGGGCCAAAGGTTTCCAGGCTGCATCTTTAAATTAAACTCATATGTAGAGAAAACCACTACGAATGTGAAGCATAGTTGCTGTGCTCTGAAATATAGTGGCCCGTCAAATTCTGTGTGGGGGAGGAATCTATTCTGTTTAAAATATACAATTTTAATTTGAAATTATCCGTTCCATCTTTTGAACTAATTGTTCTTAAATTGTAGGAACAGAATTAGGCCATTCGGCCCATCAAGTCTACTCCTACTCCGCCATTCAATCATGGCTGATCTATCTCTCCCTCTCAGCCCCATTCTCCTGCCTTCTCCCCATAACCCCCTGACACCTGTACTAATCAAGAATATATTAATGGTACACAAAAATGCTGGAGAAACTCAGCGGGTGCAGCAGCATCTATGGAGCGAAGGAGATAGGCAACGTTTCGGGCCGAAACCCAAGGGTTTCGGCCCGAAACGTTGCCTATCTCCTTCGCTCCATAGATGCTGCTGCACCCGCTGAGTTTCTCCAGCATTTTTGTGTATCTTCGATTTTCCTGCATCTGCAGTTCCTTCTTAAACACAAGAATATATCAAGCTCTGCCTTAATAATATCCATTGACGTGGCCTCCACAGCCATCTGTGCATAAACAATGAACGAATGAATGAAAGAATGATGTTGGCAGATGCATACATTCCTATGTAAAACACAATGACTGCACCCAAGACAGCTCGTACCTGCATTGATGGATAACTCTGCCAGTTTCATGGGAAGTTCTGACGGACTGACCCCTGCTGGCGAGCCCAGGATGTCAGGCAAAGCGTTCCTTCGGCCCGTCCGCCCCGACGTGGCAAAGTCCAGCACAGGTTCCACCTCAGTCATCGCTGCCCGATCCGGTGACACCACCTGAAAAGACAAGCCGAAGCAACGGCGCTATTTAAACAACTTTTCCCAGGGTCAAAATGTCAAAGATGAGAGGGCAGAACTTCAAAGAGAGAGTGGCGGTGTATGTAAAGGATGTGTGCAGGACAAGTTTTATTTTACGCAGAGGACGGTGGGTGTGTGGCGTGCACTGACAGGCGAGTGGTGCTTAAGATACAATAGTGGTGGTACTTCTCCGTGGATTGTCACCATGTCGTGGTGGAGAAGCTTGTGTGGACCTGAGATCCTGAGAGCGATGCCGTCTGGAGCTACGCTCCTGGTAGGGCCACCCATGGCGATAAGGTTGAGGGGGGGGAAATCGCTGACAAAGAGCAATCCAACCAAGACCTCAACAGTGGAACAGGCGGAGGACGATGGCTAACCTAAGCGGAGCTAACGTCACAACAGCTGGGAAGGCGGATGAAGGCTGCAGCAGAAAAGGGTCTCTGGTCGTCTTGGACTCCACGCCACTGGATCCTGACCCAGATCTGTCAAGGACCGTGTGGTGGCCGTCTGTGCACCAGTCTCCCCACGTTAAACAAAGTCACGCACAGGCGTCCTCCAACTCTGGAGCCACCCATGGCCAGCCATGACCGAGGGGGGGGCCTAAGAAGAGTGGTGCTTAAGAGGCTTTGAGATGGACATATCGATTTGCAGAAAATTGAGGGATATTGATTCAGGCTGAGGAGATTAGTTCATCTTGGCATCATGTTCTGCATTGACCTTGTGGGCCGAAGGGACTGCTCCTGTGCTATACATTTTCGTGTTTAACTTTCAAAATATTCAACATCGTAAAACAGAACAAAGTACTTTGGAAACGATAATAAGAAGTTTAAAAGCAGAGAAAGTAGCAGCAAAGTGGTGGCTGGCAGATACTTCATTGGTAAATGCGTCAAGGCAGTAATGAGGAAAAGGCAGCTGAATGGGGTAGGGTGTAGACTAGATGGGCCGAATGGCCTAATCCTGCCCCAGCGGCTTGTGAACATGAAAGTGGAAGTGTGGATACATGGAACCGCAGGTGTTGGATTACAAATAGAGACAAAGTGCTGGAGTAAAGGCCCTGTCCCACTTTCCCGAGCTACTCACCAACTCTCCCGAGTTTTCCCCTTGATTTGAACTCAGAGAATTACGGTAATAGCCATTCGTAAGTACTCGGGGCTATTTTTTTAATAAACTCGTGGACATTTTTCAACATGTTGAAAAAACGTCCCGACTTACCTGATGCCCCGAGTACCTACGGCTGACATTACGTGCCGCTACGAAACATCTACGGACTCGCTACTGACATTCCCCGAGTTCGAATCAAGGGGAAAACTCGGGAGAGTTCGTGAGTAACTCGGGAAAGTGGGACAGGGCCTTAACTCAACAGGTTAGGAGCATTTCTGGAGAGCAGGGAATGCTGGCGTTTCACATCCAGACCCTTCTTCAGATTGAAGAAGGATCCCGACCTGAAACGTCACCTATCCATGTTCCCCAGTGCAGTACCAGTGTTGTTGGAGGTTCCACCACTGGAGGAACAGAGGGAAGGAGAACAGAATCAGAGGAGATGGGGATGAACCTTAAAATCAGAATGGTCGTGAAAATAAAGACCGAGACTACTGTTCAGCTGCCATAGCATACAGGGAGGTTCTATTGCAGTTTGTACAGGGTCTTGGTGAGACCACACCTGGAGTATTGCGTACAGTTTTGGTCTCCTAATCTGAGGAAAGACATTCTTGCCATAGAGGGAGTACAGAGAAGGTTCACCAGACTGATTCCTGGGATGGCAGGACTTTCATATGAAGAAAGACTGGATAGACTTGGCTTGTACATGCTAGAATTTAGAAGATTGAGGGGGGGTCTTATAGAAACTTACAAAATTCTTAAGGGGTTGCACAGGCTAGATGCAGGAAGATTGTTCCCGATGTTGGGGAAGTCCAGAACAAGGGGTCACAGTTTAAGGATAAGAGGGAAGTCTTTTAGGACCGAGATGAGAAAATCATTTTTTACACAGAGAGTGGTGAATCTGTGGAATTCACTGCCACAGAAGGTAGTTGAGGCCACAGTTCATTGACTATATTTATGAGGGAGTTAGATGTGGCCCTTGTGGCTAAAGGGATCAGGGGGTATGGAGAGAAGGCAGCAATGGGATACTGAGTTGGATGATCAGCCATGATCATATCGAATGGCAGTGCAGGCCGAAGGGCCGAATGGCCTACTCCTGCACCTATTTTCTATGTTATAAGATAATCAATGTATTCAAGTATGATTGATTTGCATTGAATTCACAGCCCCATTGTTAGCCACAGATGGTTATGAGCAAGCACATTGAACGATAGAGTAGCAATCTGAAAATCATGAATCTATTGTTTCAAGCCACAATGACATCACTCTAATGACAGTGTCATTGTGTGACTGGACCAGATCTCATTGACATGCTGGGGACACTAGCTTCCCAAAAATAGCAGCAGTGCTCACAGAAATAAGGGACCAGGAGGAGCCTTAGTAGGTCTGTCGGCCCCTCAAGCCGGTCCCTGCCCTGGGCCTCATCTCCTCTTCAGCTTAGTTCAGTTTCGATGTGTCTTATGGCGCTGTAAGCAGCAACTCTACCATGCGGTTCCCAGAGGTTGCAGGTGGTTGCCGGAGGTTGCAGGTGCAGGTAGGGAGACTGACAAAAACCTCCGGGAACCGCACGGAAACCTTATGTGGGGCGCAAAGTCTCCAGAGTTTTCCGTTCAGGTTTCCTAAGTGGGACAGGGGCATTAACTGTGTGCCTATATCTTGGGCAGAAACCTGCATCTGCAGTATCTTTTTTTATTACTTATCAGACTTGTTAGTTTGGCTGGGAATATGTCAACAAACACAAGTTATTAGCAGTGTGAAATCCATAGATGCTATCCATTGGCAGTCCAGATGAAATCCATTTCATACCCTGGTTAAGGAATCCTCTTCACTTAGAACTGTACGTAATATATTGGTCGATAGAAAACTAACTCACTTTACATAATGTGGATAGACACAAAATACTGGAGTAACTCAGCGGGACAGACGGATGAGAAGGAATGGGTGATATTTCGGGTAAAGACCCTTCTGCATACTGTAGATTCAGCCACGGCATATCTTCATATATAGGGCTCAGTGAATAAAAAGCATCAACTCATGAAGCCATCAGATTCCTTTTTCCTATTTAAACTGATGAAGGCAAAAGGCACCTCGGAAAAAAACCATCCTCCCCATGCACCAGTCGATTCATATTCATCTAATGATTCATATTAGATTATATTAGATTAATACTCAAATGACCCATGCTAGCAAACATAATTATCAAGTATAGAAGGAATATCTAACCAGGTTGATTAAGGTGGTTAAATAATCATTAGAAGGGGTGTTAGAGTAGGGAAGGGGATACATCAAACAAGTTTTATTAAGGTGGTTAAATAATACCTCAAACAGGAATGACAGATAGATAGTTGGGCGATTGGTTTGGGATTCTATTTAAAATAAAATAAAAATAATCTCATAATGTAGTTGATTAAAACAAGGAAAATAATAAAGTCCAGACATAGTCGGCTTGGAGCAAAGGCTGGAATTATGATGGAGTTATATTGATTAGGTTCGGACATTAACCCAAGATGCCTTCGTCATCAGCACTTTATCCAAGTCCCTTGGTGCCTACTATAAAGTAGCCTGTCTTCTAAGTCAACAAGGCCCCAGAGTATATTAATACAGGTTAAGTACAATCATGCAGAAAATCTATATCAATATCTAAGAACGTTAAGATAATTAATATTTATGCCAGTTTTATTTTGAAAAACGACATGAGTGAATCACCTTGCATCCCACAGTTGCTTCATTCAGGTAACTCAGTCAATGTGCTCTAACAGTAATGACTCCAAGGAAAACAACTCAAATTGCCGATCATTAAGTTGAAGTGCGGCACAGTGGTGCAGCGGTAGAGTGGTGTCTCGTGGCACCAGAGACCCAGGTTACAATACAATCCCAGGGTGGGATATTGCAACCTTCACGTGGTCCACCCTGTTTCGACTAATGCAATCCACCCGACGTGCACAAACAAGATCAAATATAACAAGTTTACCAACAACTTTAGGCTGCGCACGCCACACGCAGGAAGAAGAAGACCGGAGACTCTGGTTCGATCCTGACTACGGGTGCCATCTGTACAGAGTTTGCATGTTCTCCCCGTGACCACATTGGTTTTTCTCCAGGTGCTCCGTTTCCTCCCACATTCCAAAGACGTAAAGGTTTCTAATTTAATTTGAGTTCGGTAAAAACGAATAGTAAATTGTCTCGAGTGTGTTGGATAGTTCTACTTTACAGAAATCACCGGTCGGCGTGGATGCGGTGGGCCGAAGGGCCTGTTTGCCCGCTATATCTCTAAACTAAACTAAGACTGAAACATTTGAGTCTCAAATATTGTTTCTCATTCTGGATTTAAAAAAATAACCAAATTCTACCTTTGGTGTTTATGGATTATTTTCCCAGATATTTTGTTGAGAGTGACCAAAAGTAATTGCTAACAATTCAGGCATCTACGGGGGAATGTGATCATAATCTGAATGTTTTACATTCAGTTTTTTTTCGTTTCGAGATTGAGCGTGAAAACAGGCTCTTCGGCCCACCGTGTCCACGCTGACAGTCGATCCTCGGAAACTAACACTATCCTACACACACTACGATACGATATAATAGAGCTTTATTTATCCCAGGAGGGAAATTGATCTGCCAACAGTCATAAAAACACAAACATACATGAAACATGAAACTAAAGTGACCAGTGGAAAGGATTTGGCAGTGTGCACAGATTGGGGAGGGGAGTCAGTCTACCCCACGGCAGAAGGGGGAGTAAGTTTACATTCTCACCAAGTCAATTAGCCTACAAACCTGCACATCTTTGGAGTTTGGGAGGAAACCGGAGCACCTGGAGAAAACCCTCGCGGGTCACGGGGAGAACGAACAAATTCCTTTTTCTGTGCAACGTGAATGGGTGCAGGAAAAAAAAAAACACCTTGGGAGTGGATAAATAAATGAAAGGCATTTACATAGGTATGAGGTTGGCCAAAGTAAATTGGGAAATTGTCAGGAATGATGATAAATAAGCAGTGGTTGGCATGCAAAAAAAAAAAATAAATCTATTTTCAAAATGTATGCATTTCATGGAGGGGGGGGGAGATAATTTATTTATATGTGGTTAAGTAAAGTAGTAAGGATGGTATTAGAAAGACACAGGGAACTGCAGGTGCTGGAGTAAGGCAGCAGGTCAAGAAACATATCTGGGAGAAACATGGATAGGCAGCGTTTCAGGTCGGGACTCTTCTTTAGTCTTTTGAAAGGTTCTGACCCCAACAGTCGCTTATCCATGTTCCCGAGGTGTTGCCTGACCCGCTGAGTTACTCCAGCCAACACTTGGTGTTGTTAGCATCGCTCGAATGAAAAATGTCAAAAGAATGGCATTATTCCCAAGGACGAGGAGAATTTTAGAAACCAAAGGGTGAGGATAGCAAAATAGAAAAACCGAGAGAAAATCCAAGACGAGCAAACTCACCCAAAGTACAACGCAGATTGTAAGATTTTTCCAAGTGTGTAAAAACGAAGAGAGCAGAAATAATAAATGACTGTTCTTTGAAAGATGATACAGGGGTCAATGAAATGGCAGAGTTATAGAGTCGTGCAGCATGGAACGAGGCCCTTTGGCCCAGCTCATCTATGCTGACCAAAACGCCTATCTAAGCTAGTCCCATTTGTCACATTTGACCGAAATCCCTCTAAATCTTCCCTAATTTTCTTTTCTTTTAAATTGACATCCAGCACGTCCTTGACGATCAAAGGAACTCTAGGTCCAGCACGGATTTTCCACCACACTAGAACCTTGTTGGGTTGTCTGTTTTGCTGGACCAACAGAGGTCACGGCCTCCGAGAGGAGTGGAACGGTATCGAAACATTGCTCCCGATGGTGGAGAAGTCCAGGACAACGGGTCACAGCTTAAGGATAAGGGGGAAATCCTTTAAAACCGAGATGAGAAAAACGTTTTTTCACACAGAGAGTGGTGAATCTCTGGAACTCTCTGCCACAGAGGGTAGTCGAGGCCAGTTCATTGGCTATATTTAAGAGGGAGTTAGATGTGGCCCTTGTGGCTAAGGGGATCAGAGGGTATGGAGAGAAGGCAGGTACGGGATACCGAGTTGGATGATCAGCCATGATCATATTGAATGGCGGTGCAGGCTCAAAGGGCCGAATGGCCTACTCCTGCACCTAATTTCTATGTTTCTATGTTTCTATGAAATGGCCCGGCTAAGCCACCGAGGGTCTCGGGAGTCGGCTATGGGAACGGGTCTGCCGGCTCCGGCTGGGACGGAGTTCCAGAGGTCCTACCCATGGAGGGGAGGGGGGAGGCAAATTGGACCCGCCAATCAGCTGCAGAAGTCCCAAATGGGGTAGAGCCACCTCACCCGATCTGGGCGCCACGTTTTCAGGGGGACTTCTAGGGGGGATTTCAAGTGCGCTCTTGTAATTTTGTCCGGAGTAAAGGAGGTGCCAGACCACCATTTGCCTGAAAATCGGTGGCGGACTCGTACCCTGAAGATATCACCATTAACTTCTCCATATGCCCTCATCTCTTTCACCACTTTAAAAACAGAGGAGAAATATTAATTGAGGCCAAAGAGTTTTTATTTTGATATCAGAACCCAACAGCGTGTTATTTAGCAACTGAGTCATCAGCCTCTGAACCAACAGTGCCGTTTCTCAGCTCATTGTCTGTCAGCTGTTTTATGCCTGATTCAGTGTGATCCACAAACAAAGATGTTGCTCATCAAGAACAGAAGCCAGGGGCAGGCACTGCTGATGGAAGTGATCATGATAATGGTCTGGTGTTAAGCACCATGCTTTTTTGACACGAGGCACGTCACTGTGGCACAGTGGTAGAGTTGCTACCTTATGCCCCTGTCCCACTTAGGAAACCTGAACCGAAACCTCTGGAGACTTTGCGCCCCACCCAAGGTTCCGGGAGGTTTTTGTCAGTCTGCTTCCACTACCTGCTTCCACTACCTGCTTCCACTACCTGCAACCTCCGGCAACCACCTGCAACCTCCGGCAACCACCTGCAACCTTCGGGAACCGCAAGGAAACCTTGGGTGGCGCGCAAAGTCTCCAGAGGTTTCCGTTCAGGTTTCCCAAGTGGGATATGGGGCATTACTGCCAGAGTCCCAGGTTCGATCCTGACTACGGGTGCTGTCTGTATGGAGTTTGTACATTCTCCGTGACCTATGTGGGTTTTCTCCGAGATCTTCGGTTTCCTCCCACACTTCAAAGACGTGCTGTTTTGTACGTTACTTGGTTTGGTATAAATGTAATTTGTCCCGAGTGTGCGTGTGTGTGTGTGTATTGTATTGTATTCAAATTTATTGTCATTGTCTCAATTTGAGACAACGAAATGAATTTCCCTTACAGGCAGTATCATAAAATAAATAAATAAATAAATAAATAAAGGTATTAAAAAAATTCCACTTAGGAAACCTGAACGTGTGCGCGCGTGTGCTGGCACGTGTGCGTGCGTGTGTGTGTGTGTGTGTGCGCGCATGTGTGCGCTGGCGCGTGCGCGAGTATGCTCGTGTGCGTGGGTGTGTGTGTGTGTGCGTGGCGCGTGTGCGCTCGTGTGCGCGTGTTTGCGTGTGAGATAGTTTTAGTGTACGGGGATCGTGGTCGGTGAAGACTCGGTGGGCCTGTTTCCGCGCTGTATCTCTAAACTAAACATGGACATTGAATTTGTATCTACACTTCGTCCACACATGTCTCTCATAGCCCACTCACCAAGGCAAGGAAAATAAATTCTGCCAGAAAGAGAAAATGCAGCCAAAATAAAATCAGAACAATGATCCCTCTCAAAGAACCATCACCTCCCTCTAACACTATACAAAAACATTTTCTCAAAAGTTTCTGAATTATTATTTAAGAATCAGGCAAAAACTGGGTGGCACAGTGGCGCACAGTAGAGTTGCTGCCTTACAGCCCGAGAGATCTGGGTTCTGACTACAGGTTCTGTCTGTGCAGAGTTTGCACGTTCTCCTCGTGGGTTTTCTCAGTGGGGGTCCGGTTTCCTCCCACACTGCAAAGAGGTTTGTAGGTTATTTGGCTTCTATAAGTTGTAAATTGTCCCTAGTGTGTAGGATAGTGCTGGTGTACTGGATGATGGCTGGTTGGCATGGACTCAGTGGGCCGAAGGGCCTGTTTCCATGCAATACCTATAAAGTAAAGTCTAAAAGTAATTTCAAAGGAATCTTATTTCGATCGAGTTTTTTTTTAAAGAAATGTTGTATTTTTACTCTGTGACATGAAAACCAAGAGACGTGGGTGAAATCCCAAAGCTGCAGTAAATGAATAAAAGATCATTGTATTTGGTCTGAAACAAATACTCCACAGCAGCTTATTCTTGCATTGAGAAGCAGGGATGGATTACTAAACACACAGAGCCTAACCAACCCTAAGAAAAGGAAGTTTAATTTTCAATTGATGGTGTTGGTTCATTTGTAAAATGCAGGAGAAAGGGCCGTGAGATGGCAAGTAGAATTTCAAAGAATTGAATATAGAAAAATACAGCTGCCGCTCCAATAGATTCTTCCCTCTTTTTATTGCTAATGTTGTTTTACCAAGATGAGAGATATTAACAACCAGATACTGAGAGCTCAGCTTACAGTTTGCACAATGGCAGTCCTGAAAAGACACAATGCAGTTGTATTCACAAGATTTTTTTTGTTTGTCCATTCTGGAATTAGGTCACCAAGTCTGCTCCCCTCGACTTTGTACAATGCCATTTTGTTCCCAGAACTTAATATTTGATATTGAATTTGATATGAGTTTGGCTTGGGCGAGGCGCGCCTTTCATTGTTTGTTCCTGTGCTTCATGGGAAAGAGAACAAAGACAATATGCTGTTTAAATATGAGGGATATCATTTGACGGGCATTTCAAATATTTTTCGTCACAAAAATCTTAAAAATGCTTCATTGCTAAAATTTCCTTTTCAATCTAGAAATCCTTAGTAGCAGAGAGAATGGATTTCTGCTAGGAGGTTTGGTTTACGAAATCGAGCTTAAGAAAATGATTCCACAACATTACTAGTGTCATAGAGTGTTACAGCGTGGAAACCGGCTCTTTGCCCCAACTTGCCCGCACCGGCCAACATGTTAATTTATCGTCTCGTACCAATTAATGTAGTGATATGCAAATTACCATACAGCGATATGCAAATTACCATAGTGATATGCAAATTACCATATGAAAAAAAAGCAACAAGACACACAACTTTGTTAAAAGTTAACATAGACATCCACCACAGTGGATTCCCCACATTCCTCACTGTGATGGAAGACAAAAGAGTCCAATCACCTTCCTCTTTATTCTCCCGCGGTCGTTAGCAGGTCAAGGGTGCATTGCCGTTTTGTTATCGTGAGCTCTGTTGGTATGTAACAATGGGTAATCCAGAAAGGCTCTGGAACCGAGGTGCCGGGAAGAAGAGAACAAATAAATTATAAATTATTTTTTTTTAAAAAGAAGAAAAAAAAAGAAAGAAATCGGTGTTCAACCTGCAGCAGATTGCCAGAATATGCTGGATTTGGCATTTGGATTGATGTTACTTTAATTTTTAAGCTTCAGTGTTGAACCCGGGTATTAATTAAGTATTGAGATCTTGGTGTACTGCTTCCAACTCGGTAACAGTTTGAGTTATGGCGACAATTCTTCCTCACCGCAGGTTCCAAGTCTTCGTCCGTTTCCAGACCACGCGCGTGCTGCACTGACGGAAAGTAGCTCATGCGGATTGCCATCTCACCGGTCACTATTCCTTTCAATACTTCGTTCCTTTCCTTTAACCATGGTTTTATATTCTCCTCTCGATGGGGCGGCTCTTTGACAATATTTTGGGGTTTAAAAGGATCACTGAGTTTGAGGTCACTGTGCACGTGCCACCAGCAGTTTGCATCGTATTTCTGCCAGTGACTAGCTCGCAATGCAACCCGCAAAGTCGGGTGTCCATGTTTTTGAGCGAATATACTGTGCGAGGAAAAATTGTAATATTTGATTTGAAGATAAATTTCTGAAGCAAAATAAATATTAATTGGGGGAACGATTGAGATACAGGATCTAAATTAAAAAAAAAACAAGATGAAAGTTTAACAGTATAAGATGGGTCATGCTGGTCGGCATGGGCAAGTTGGGCCGAAGGGCCTGATATCACACTGTATGACTATGACTTATGAAAAATGTTAAAAATAAATTTTCCAGGAAGCAAAATCAAGCTCATGGTAAATGTGAATGTGACTCATGGGAGAAAGTTTTAAAATACATTGTAAGGGATGCTCTCATTAGCAATCAGAAAGGAATGAGTTTGAGTCTATTGATTAGCTATTGATTAAACAAGCTTCTATTTCTAACTAGATCAATAAGTTCAGTAGCAGTACTGTGGAAAACTGGTGCTTTTTGTCTCCACCATGTTCACAAATTTAACTCTGCCATATATTAAGACTCTTTAACACTTGATTTCCACTGATACCGATTTCCACTTAAGCTAATTATTTCCCCAAAAAATTTAAACAATTACGTGTGGGAAGATGCTGGTTCATTGGCTATATTTAAGAGGGAGTTAGATGTGGCCCTTGTGGCTAAGGGGATCAGAGGGTATGGAGAGAAGGCAGGTACGGGATACTGAGTTGGATGATCAGCCATGATCATATTAAATGGCGGTGCAGGCTCGAAGGGCCGAATGGCCTACTCCTGCACCTAATTTCTATGTTTCTATGTTTCTATGTTTCTATGTTACACCGAAGATAAACACAAAATGCCTGAGCAACTCAGAGGGATCTCTGGAGAGAAGGAATGGGGTGACGTTTCAGGGTCGAGATCCTTCTTCAGACCGAGTGAGAGCTGTGCAGGCGGAAGAACGAAAAGCTGCCAGACACACATCATGCACTTCAACACGCCATCTCAACACCCTGCACAAGAAAGCAGCAACATATAATGTTTTTAAGAAGGAACTGCAGATGTTGGAAAATCGAAGGTACACAAAAATGCTGGAGAAACTCAGCGGGTGCAGAAGGGTTTCGGCGCGAAACGTTGCCTATTTCCTTCTCTCCATAGATGCTGCTGCACCCGCTGAGTTTCTCCAGCATTTTTGTGCACCAGCAACATATAATGGTTGGACACAAAAAGCTGGAGTAACTCAGCACGTCAGACAGCATCTCTGGAGAAAAATGAATAGGTGACGTTTCGGGTCGAGACCCTTCTTCAGATTGAGAGTCGGGGGAGAGGGGAAACAAGAGATATAGAACAAAGAGAAGAAAGATATGCAAAAATCAATGATAATCAAAGAAGCAGTCTGTACGCTCTCCCTGTGACCTGCGTGGCTTTTCACCGGGTGATCCAGTTCCTTCCACACTCCGAAGATGTACAGGTTTGTAGGTTAGTTGGCTTGGTACAATTGTAAATTGTCCCTGGTGTGTGTAGGAGAGTGTCTGTGTGTGAGGATCGCTGGTCGGCACGAACTCGGTGGGCCGAAGGGCCTGTTTCTGCGCTGAATCTCTGAATTAAACCACAGCTTCAAGCATTGTCAGCCCCAGCACGGCGAAAAATCTTGGTACTAAAATAAATGTATTTGACAATTTACAAATTGAGTTTTACGATAACAAGCCTACGGTTTGACTCAACGATGCACCAGTTATTTAGTATACAGGAAGTGCACAGATTGACAGTAACATCATTGATCTTGTGCCCGAGGCTGTTGCATCGCTTCGGAAATGTTGCTTGAAATCAGAAGATTATTAGAACATCCCAGGGGCAAATTACACTCCAGTAGGTAAAGGTAGTTATATCCAGAGAGCTGGTCTATAATTTAGCAGCATGCGTTCGACTTCCATCCATTTATATTTGCAATGAATTTCTAATGTGCATCCGTCATCGGTAAAGATGGCAGTAATACTGATACAGGGTCTTGACCTGAAACATCTACCATCCCTTTGGCTTCACAGCTGACTAACCCACCGAGTTCCTCCAGCAGTTTGCTTTTTTCTTTGGACCAGATCCAGAATCTGCAATCTCTTGCATCTGACATCAATACTATCTGATTGCCATCCAATCCAATCTTCCATCAGTCACAGAAACACTCCATCATACCAGCTGTCAATAAAATGATGCCTTTTGAGTTTGATTTATGAGTCTTAATCAAAATTATACGCTAAGCTGTATACCCCACCCTATCATCTAGGCAGGAACTGCAGAAGCTGGTTTAAACTGAAGATAGGCACAAAAAGCTGGAGTAACTCAGTGAGACAGGCAGCATTCTCAGGAGGGAAGGAACGGGCGACGTTTCGGGTCGAGACCCTTCTTCAGAAGAAGTCTGAAGAAGGGTCTCGACTCCCAAAAAAACATCCATTCCTTCCCTCTGGAGAATCTGCTGAGTTACTCCAGCATTTTGTGCCCAACTCTATCAATGGCAGAATTCAATCTCGCCACAATTTATGATTTCCCACTTTGCCATGAGCACAACGGCAAGAGACCAACCCTTGATCAGTGAAGGGTGAGAAGAACATGCCAGGAGCACTGACAAAAACGATGCCACGATGGTGCTAGATCTTGGAGAAGGTACACCACAAGACCACGCGCTAAACTGTGAACCAGGCATGTTATACACAATACAAAGTAACTTCAAATTCTAGTCAACAATAATGTGTCAGGAGGAACTGCAGATGCTGGTTTACACCGAAGTTAGACACAAATGGGTGTCAGTGGGTGTTATACCAAAGAATGGATCGACTGGGCTTGGATTCACTGGAATTTAGAAGGATGAGAGGGTTTCTTATTGAAACATATAAAATTCTTAAGGGATTGGACAGGCTAGATGCAGGAAAAATGTGCCCGATGTTGGGAGAGTCCAGAACCAGGGGTCACAGTTTGAGAGTAAGGGGTAGGCCATTTAGGACTGAGATGAGGAAAAACTTTTTCACCCAAAGTTTTGTGAATGTGGAATTCTGAAGGCAGAGGATGTCAATTCACTGGATGTTTTCAAGAGAGAGTTAAATATAGCACTTAGGGCTAACGGAGTCAAGGGATATGGGGGGGAAAAAAAGCAGGAATGGGGTACAGATTTTGGATGATCAGCCATGCTCATATTGAATGGCGGTGCGGACTCGAAGGGCTGAATAGCCTACCCCTTGCATCTATTTTCTATGTTTCTAATGTGCTGGAGTAACTCAGCGGGTCAAGCAGCATCTTTTAGTTTAGTTTAGTTTATAGATACATCGTGGAAACAAGCCCTTCTCCATTCCTCCTCAACAAGACCTTGGGGCTTTCCATTTCTTTCCAGAATATAGATTCAACTACCGGTAGGCTCCTTCTGCTAACACACAATCAACTTTGGTCCTTGCCTTAAGGTTCCATAAATGTCATCAATTCAATCATTGCATCCAGAAAGTGAACTCTGCCCAGCAACAGACCAGACAAAATGGGGAAATTATAGCTGAAAAAACTCATATTGCACTGCAGATGTTGGTTTACACCAAAGATAGACACAAAGTGCTGGAGTAACTCAGCGGGTCAGGCATCTCTGGAGAAAATGAATAGGCGACATTTCAGGTCGGGACTCTTCCTCAGACTTTAAATTTGTACTGATACATTTAGTTTAGTTTAGAGATGCAGCACGGAAACAGGCCCTTTGGCCCATCAGGTCTGCGCTGATCAGCGATCCCAGCATATAAACACTGCCCTACACACACACTAGGGACAATTTTCACATATACCAAGCCAATTAACCTACAAACCTGTACGTCTTTGGAGTGCGGGAGGAAACCGAAGGTCTCGTAGAAATCCCACGCAGGTCACGGGGAGAACGTACAAACTCCGTGGTCGGGAACAAACCCGGGTCTCCGGCGCTGTTAGGCAGCAACTCTTCCTCAGCGTCACTGTGCCGTGGTATTTGAAGTCTAAAGTTAAATCTGCTAAATGTTAAATAGTCATCCACTTGTATCAAAATATTCCATCTTCCTATTTAATTCAAACAGTCATTAGACTGTAACTTGCAGCAATCAGGTATGCGGAATTGATTTAGGTGTATTTGCATTACTCAAAGGTACTTGTGGTAATTACTTGATGATCATCAACATGCAGAAACGAGGCTCGTGATGAGGCTGAAGATTCTGTTCCCGTTTAGACAGGAATCCAAATCATTAATTACCAACCTGGATTATTCACAGCATATCTACCTGCGTATGTACAAAAATAAACACATTTTTCCTTCCACGTGTAATTTGAATCGCCAATGATTGTTTGTGAGCCGCCAATAAGGTAACCTTATGGCAAAGTCTGGTGTTAAATCAGGGCCCTCTGCTTGAGACCATGGGGGGCAAATTCTAATCTTCCTCGAGGCCGACATTCACAGAGAGGGTTCATCTAAACAGTAAATTGCAGCTCGACTGGGTTGCTTGAGGAAGAGAATATAGAACAAGGCTTTAATTAATGTTCAGCCCTCAAATGGAAATGCTGGAGGTAGCAAGAGAGCTGTGCAAGCTGAACAAGCGA
Organism: Leucoraja erinaceus; assembly: GCF_028641065.1. Lineage (NCBI taxonomy): Eukaryota > Metazoa > Chordata > Chondrichthyes > Rajiformes > Rajidae > Leucoraja > Leucoraja erinaceus. Next base: position 26,741,410 of record NC_073402.1, on the reverse strand, counting down.
CAAAGAAGCTGCCAGACACACATCATGCACTTGAAATAAACAGGCCTTCTCAACACTCTGTATAAGAAAGCAGTAACACATAATGGAGAAACACAAATAGCTGCAGTAACGCAGCGGGTCAGACAGCAGACAGACACAAAATGAATAGGTGACGTTTCGGGTCGAGACCCTTCTTCAGACCGAGAGTCAAGGGAAAGAGAAACCAGAAGTAGAGAACAAATGAACGAAAGATATGTAAAAAAAGTAATGATGATGAATGGTGGACAGGCAACGCACAAACTGGGGTGATGGGCAATGATAATTTAAAGGCAAATCCAACAAAGTCAGGGCACAGGGAAGATTTACAAGGATGTTGCCAAGACTCGAGTGCCTGAGCTATAGGGAGGTTGAACAGGCTGGGACTTTATTCCTTGGAGAGCAGGAAGATGAGGTGATCTTATAAGAGGTACACAAAATCATGAGAGATTGGGTAATCTTGCCCAGAGTAGGGGAAATGGAAAACCAGACAAAGGTTTAAGGTGCGCAAAAAAGCTGGAGAAACTCAGCGGGTGCAGCAGCATCTATGGAGCGAATATTGATCGCTCCATAGATGCTGCTGAACCCGCTGAGTTTCTCCAGCTTTTTTGTGTACCTTCGATTTTCCAGCATCTGCAGTTCCTTCTTAAACAAAGGTTTAAGGTGGCCGGGTGGGGGTTAAGATTTAAAAAGAACCAGGGGGGAGATTTGTTTTTTTTTTGCACAAAGGGTGGTGGGTATATGGAACGAGCTGCTGAAGGAGGTAGCGTGGGCAGGTGGGACTCGTGTAGATGGGGCATGTTGGTCGGCTTGGGCAAGTTGGGCTGAAGGGCTTGTTTCCACAACTACAAATTTAAGAAGGATAAATGTGGGCCAATGCGACTAGCTTAGATGGGCATCCAGACAAAGTAGTTGAGGCAGGTACAAACTACGTTTAGAGTCATACAGCACGGAAACAGGCTCTTTGGCTCTGCGACTAAGATGCCCCATCTACACTCGCCCCACCTGCCCGCATCTGTCCTCTATACGTTTCTTATCCATATACCTGTACAAATATCTTTTAAATGTTGCCATAGCACCTGCCTCATCTACTTCCTCTAGCAGCTCATTCCATATACTCATCACCCTCTGTGTGGAAAAAGTTTCCCCTCGAGTTCTTATTAAATTATTCCCCCATAACTTAAACCTATGTCCCCTAGTTCTTGATTCCCCTACTCTGGGTAAAAGACTGTGCATCTACCCAATCTATTCCTCTCGTGATCTTATATGCCTGCATAAGTTCACCCCTCATCCTCCTGCACTCCAAGGAATAAAGTCCTAGCCTTCCAAACCTCTCCCTATAGCTCAGGCCCTCAAGTCCTGGCAACATCCTCATATGACATTTCGACAAGTACATGGAGAGAAATGGTTTAGAGTGATATGGCCAGATGCAGGCTGATGGGACGCTAAGATGGGCATGTTGGTCGGCATGGACATATTGGGCTGAAGGGCCATTTTCAGCGTTACATGACTCTGACTGTAAATCAATTGTGAAATCAATTATTTGAATGGTTGTTCTTGTAAGACCTCTGGCGCTCCTTTGATTTGGTGATTTTTATTTTACATATATACGCCAGATCAGGGAAAAGACAAATCGTTTAATGCAGCTTTGTTCTAAATCTTACATATTTGTTAATATTTAATCAAAAAAAAGCTGTCTCTGAAATCTCAGAGGCAAAAAAGAGGCAGCTCTGCCTTGCCTTGGAATGGAAGAGGTGCGTTAGATCATGTTCTCTCTGCCCTCCTGGGAGCATTAGCAAGTGGCATTCTAGTAGGCTTGCTTCAGCACATACTTCCAAATTAGCATTTGGATCAAGTTGTGTTCACTTAATACATTGGCCCGGCAAAGCAAAAATGTTCATGGCTGATCTCAAAAACAGCAAAAACAGCAGTCATTTGATCTCTGCAAACAACTATATTCTGGCGCGACAAATCCCTACGTACGAAATAGGAGACTTGCATGAAGTCGCATTTACGCAAGCAATTTGAGCCCTGGCACCCGCATCAAGTAGTAAATTTACGCGCGCGCAGTTGCACTTCAGTTTCCGACTTACGTACATCAGGCGTGACCGTGAGCCAGGGAACGTCTGGGTGCCCGTTTCCAAACCAGCAGACAGAGAAGATTAGTTCACCCTGGCATCATGCTCGGCACAGACATTGTCGGCCGGAGGGCCTTTTCCTGTGCTGTACTGTTCTGCCTTCTACAATTAAATCTGACCTGGTCCCAGGTCTTAATCCAGTTTGGAACAGGAGAACCCTGGTTGGGTTGTTGACTGTTTAAATTTACTGGATGGACAATGTACACAGGCCCGGCAAACTAGGGGGAGATTCACCCTTTCACTCTGTTGGGTGTTAGAAATAGGGTCGCCAACTTACTCACTCCCAAATACAATAGTCAATAGTCAATAGTCAATTTAATTGTCATACGGGACAAAAGGTCAAAATAAGGGACAAATTCCTATCGGCAATTCATTGACCGACTCGGCCGTGGCTGGGTGAATGATGAGTTGGCCCCGGGTGCTGGACTGCACACAAAGTCCAGCCGGCGGGGCCAGCTGAGGAGTTTTGGCCCGGGCGCCAGTCTTTGCACACGACGTCGTGCACAAAGTCCAGCACCCAATCCAACTCATGAACCGATGATCGGCCATGAGAAGGAGGGGTGGTGGTGTCGGCGGTAAGCGAAGGTCCGAAGGTCGGACAGTTGGCCGGGCTGCCGACCGACGGGGCCGCGGGTGAAGCGCTGCTGCACTCCATGGGCTGCACTACGTTGGGACGGGTGTGGTGGGGCCGGACGCAGCGCTCCAACCCAACTGCCCCTTGACCTGAGTGGTAGCAGTCAAATACAGGACAAGGGCGGTCCTGTATTGGACAAACCAATTCAGCCCAATATACGGGAGGTCCCGGCTAATACGGGACAGTTGGCAACGCTAGTTAGAAACTCAAATATGAAAGCATTGCTCAACTCAGCGTCTCCATTCCCCACCTCACTGTGGACACAAATCTTGCAGTTTTAAACAGAAAGGATGAAAATTGGACGTTTGAAAGCTGAAAGTTTAGTTCAGAGATACAGCGCGGGAACCGGCCCACCGAGACCACACCTACCAGCGATCCCCGTTTAGTAACACCACGTCACACACACGGGCGACAATTTCACATTTACACTAAAGCCAATTAACCGACAAACCAGTACGTCTCTGGAGTGGTGGAGGAAACCGCAGGTCACGGGGTGAACGTACAACCTCCATACAGGGAAGCACCCGCACTCACGATCGAACCCGGGTCTCTGGCGCGGAAAGACAGTAGCTGTACCGCTACAACGCCGTGCCGCCCCTCAGCTGCAGATAGAGACCCAAGGAGAAATCACGGAAGCTGCTGGAGCGTGACTCTCACCACAAGATGGTAACTCGTGATGAGTCATATATTTTCATTGCAATACCTGTTCCTTTTTCTTTTCACCCGCACCAAGTCAAGAACAAAATTTGAGCAACATTGGCACAATTTATTTCCACTGACTGTTGTAGAGAACCCAGGAAGTGGTCTTGTAAAGGAAGCGCACATGGTTCTAAATGGTCAGAACAACCCAAATAGTTGCTGTTGGTCATGATAACAGAGGAACAGTCTGTCTGCAGTCTGCCAACAGCTCACAATCTTCCCCACAATCTTTAAGGCAGAGATAGATAGATTCTTGATTAATGCGGGTGTCAGGGATTACGGGAGAAGGCAGGAGAATGGGGTTAGCAGGGAGAGATAGATCAGCCATGATTGAATGGTGGTAGACTTAATGGGCTGAATAGCCTAATCTGCTCCTATCACTTACAGACTCATGAAGGAGTCAGGATTTCCAGTCATCATCCGATGTCCCAGAAGAACTCCGAGCTGAAAATCCAAACTTCTGCTGAGGCGCAATTTAAATTCACAAGTTTGCAAAGTCAAAGCAAAGGTTTGTACCACTCGATGCCCAAGACATTAAAAAAAATAATTGTCCAAGAGATCTTGGCATTGCTGACAAGACTGTCATCTTTAGAGATACGTCACGGAAACAGGCCCGGCCTCCTTCGGCCCACCGAGACCGCACTGAACAGTGATCCCTGCACAATTACACTATCCTACACACACCATGGATAATTTTACATTTATACCAAGTCAATGAACATTCAAACCTGTACGTCTTTGGAGTGTGGGAGGAAACCGAACATTGATCTATATCAATGATTTGGACGGGAAGGTACATGGCATGATTGGCAAGTGTGTAATGTTTAAAGAAACAGTCACAATATGTCGTTGTCACTGGCGAGCGGAGCACCAAGGCAAATTCCTTGTATGTGAATACTTGGCCAATAAACTTATTCATTCATTAATTCATTTAGACAGGTACATGGACAGGATGGGTTTAGACCGATATGGGCCAAACGCAGGCAGGTGAGACTAGTGTAGATGGGGTAAGTTGGTCGGCATGGGCAAGTTGGTCCGAAGGGCACATTTCCACTCTGTATGACTATGACCATCCATAACCATCCTGTTGAAAAGGTGGAGGAGGAGAAACAGAATTAAAATGTTCATATAGCATTACATGCCATTGGGCCCATCGAACCCATGCCAGCTCTCAGAACAAACCCAACCTCCCCTCTCATTTTTCCATAACCTGCTCTTTCTCACATGTTCATCGGGCAGTGCAACGATGGAGTTGCTGCTTCACGCGCCAGAAGCCTGGGTTCTAGCCTTCTACAGGCGCTGTTTGTGTGGAGTTTGCACGTTCTCCCTGTGACCATGCCGGTTTCCTCCGGGTGCCTCCACATTCCTAAGACGTGCAGGTTTGTGGGTTAATTGGCTTCTGCAACTAGCCCCTGGGGTGTCGGGAGTGAATGCAAAAGTGGGATAACATGGAACTAATGATCGATGGTCAGCATGGACTTAGTGGGCCGAAGGGCCTTTTTCCACTCTGTATCTCAAAAAACACTTCCTGTATCTCCTGCCCCCACCTGCCCTACAAGTAATTTACAGTGGCCTATTAACTCAGGGCTCACGGCCCTTTCGGAGCTGGGCGGTAATAGGAGCATCTGTGGCAGTTCCTGAAGCTGGGAGATGATATCATCTTGTTACAATCACACTCTTCGACTGCCTCCACACAGTCTTTAGTTTAGTTTAGAAATAGAGCACAGAACAGGCCCTTCGGCCCAACAAGTCCACGCTGACCAGCAATCACCCTATGCACTACTCGCACTATTCAACACACCAGGGACTATTCACAATTTTCAGCGAAGCCAAATTAACCTATAAACCTGTACATCTTTGGGGCGTGGGAGGAAACTCGAGCACCTAGAAAACCCCCCACACGGTCACGGGAAAGACCGTAAATCTCCGTATAGACAGCACCCGTAGTCAGGATCGAACCTGGGTCTCCGGCACTTTAAGACAGTGACTCTACCTCTGCTCCACCCTAGTATTATTCTGATATTCTCCAGACAAGGAGGATCACCCAAAATATAAATAATATTCCTCAATCATTTTGTGCCTTCAATGCAATGTTATACAATTTATTTCAATAACCTACCCAGGTGGCAAATATCTCTGTACTAATTCAAAGCAATTTGAGCTTCACTTATTTAGTTCCATTCATCATGATGCAAAACCAAACCCAAAGGTCTTTAATAACCCGCACTTGTGGTTGTTATGGTGACAATAATACCTCAGATTTTTTTTTGTATAATTTGTACTATTTATTGGCAAGTTACAATAATAATAAATCACACACTCCTTCCCCAGATAATGAGTTGTGACAACAGTCTTGCATCGCTCACAAGTTTCCAGTCTCTGGTATCATTTCTCTTATTTATCCATCTTATATTTTTAAATAACATCTTATAGTCATAGAGTGATACAGTGTGGAAACAGGCCCTTCGGCCCAACTTGCCCACACTGTCCATCCTATCCATGCATCTGTCTAAATGTTTCTCATTTCAGGAAACTGTTCATGAAATATTTAAATAGGAATAACATTATATTATATTATTGCCTCCAGCCTAGCTGTGAATTTAAACAAGCATGGCAGTTGAAAAGATTGAACGTATGTATATATCATCTGTAGTTTTTGTCACAAACTCCACCCAACTGCTAATCGGGCTCCTCTCATCCGTACCCACCTATCAGTTGCCAGGTCTCTTCCTGCCTTCACCCCATTCCCACCTTTCTTTCCCTATTACAATCAAACTGAAGAAGGGTCCTGACCCGAAACGTCACCTGTCCACTCCATCTGCAGCTGTTGCCTGACCTGCTGAGTTTCTCCTGCAATTCTTGCTTTGCTCAAGATTCCAGCACCTACAGTTTCTTATAACGCTCACCTCAATACCGAAGTAGTGGCAGATATTTCTGTGCAAATTGACATCCTAAAATGCTAGAAGATCCCTAATTTAGACACAAAAAAGCTGGAGTAACTCGGTGGGCCAGGCAGCATCTCTGGAGAAAAGTTACAGGTGACATTTCTGGTTGGAACCCTTCATCAAACGCATTCCTTTTCCCCGTAGATGCTGCCTGATCCACTGAGTTACTCCAGCAATTTGTTCCCATCTTTGGTATAAACCAGCACCTGCAATTCCTTCCTACACAAGTTTTGTTTAGTTTAGGGATACAGCACGGAAACAGGCCCTTCGGCCCATCGAGTCCCCACTGACCAGCGATCCCCGTACATGAACAAACACTAGGGACAATTTTACATTTATACCAAGTCAATTGACCTACAAACCTGCACGTCTTTGGAATGTGGGTAGAATCAGCACCCGCAGTCAGGATCGAACCTGGGTCTCTGGCGCTGTAAGGCAGCAACTCTACCGCTGCGCCACCGTTCCCCCCTATTAGATCTCTAATATGCAAGTAATTCACACAAAGGCATTTTCGATTGAGAAAAAGTGGTGACGGGTCCCAAAAATGGCAGCAACTTCACACCCTCCCCTTCTCTTCAAAGAACTCAGCAAAAATGTAGGAAGAAAATGGACCGTAGCTAATATCAAAAGAACAGCCAGTTATTCACAGAGAGTGAGATTTCACTTTGACTCACTCAAGGCAGCAGAGATATCTGCTCGCATTCTTGTCAAAATACCAGACTGGGTCATGGGAAAATGAGCTAATTTCATGAAGTAATTCATGTTTTCATTGGGACAATTGTACTCATTAGATACCGTGAAGGATTTGCCATCATCTCCGGCAGCATCTTGATGATTATCACATTCTCGGAACGCTCCAAGCCAATCTCCATGTGTTTCCAAAAATATTTTTAAAGGGCAAAATTCTCATGAAAAATGTATTTGTTTGCTCTCCAAGGGCCCAGTGAATGTTCTTTCTGAATGATACCGAGTTATTCAGCCAGAATATCATGGGCTTTATTGTCTTTGTGTTAAAGTCGCAAAATGTATTTCTGAACCAGGTTCCAGAGAGCATTTAAAGGGAGAGGGACTGGGGGTGAGGGAAGATCCATGGTTTGCTATTCAGACATGTATGGTTACCAGATGCACCATAACCAGATCAGACAAATGTGTTAAACTCTCCCAGGTCAAGTAGCTCAAAGGTCACCCAATCCTTCTCTCAAGAGATGCTGCCTGTCCCGCTGAGTTACTCCAGTAGTTTGTGTCTACCTGCAGTTCGTCACATTTCCTCAGCTCACTAGCAATGCAGGGCAAAACAGTGGTGTAGCTAGTGACAGAGTCCCGGGTTCGATCCTGACCTCGGGTGCCGTCTGCGTGGAGTTTGCACGTTCTCCCTGTGAACGCATGCTCCGGTTTCCTCCCACACTCCAAAGACGTCCACATTTGTAGGTTAATTGGCTTGGGCAAAATTGCAAACTGTCCTGTCCCTAATGTGTGAAGGATAGTGCATGGGGTGATTGCTGGTTGGCGCGGACTTGGTGTATCTTTAAACCAAACATGACCATAGTAACAAATTACATTCAGTACCAGCAGTACATGTATTATCAGTATTATTCTGCACGCAAAAATATTTCCACCATCCGACTGATTAAAGTGACAGTACTGCACTTACACAAGAATGCTTTCAGCACTGCTGTAGCAGAACTGGCGAACAATATGTGGCAAGACAGGGAATCGCAGTGGTGAATGACAGCAGGAACCTCCTGAATACTAAGTCAGTTCTACAGACAGGAAAGATCAATGCAGAGACATGCCGGCAGCGGGGAGAGAGAATCTCATGAGACAAGGACGGGTTAGCTTGCAGCTCGAATAGGAGTAACTGAAACTGCGAAATAAATGTGTTCAAACTAGCATCTACGAAACGTGACAAAACTCAGAACAATCTTCCTTTAATGCATGAGCCCCTAAACTGGACATGATTATTATTATTAAAGTAGAAGAACTCGCAAACATGGCGCCAGATCAGTTGCCTTGGGACAATGTGTGACTAGATCGGTAAACAATGGGCCCAAGATGGCGTCCAAACCAGCGACACTTTGTGTGTTAGTCACAGAAGTGGATCTGTACTCACGCACGACAACCGCTCCACGCTTTTAAATCTCTACTCCGACAGCAGCATTTCTTACTTTAACAAAGCACGTTATTCACTTCATCATGTACCTGTACACTGTGGACGGCTCGATTGTAATCATGTATTGCCTTTCCGCTGACTGGCTTGCACACGATAAAAGATTATCGCTGTAGGACAGAACTGCAGGTGCTGGTTACCAAACCGAAGGTAGACACAAAAAGCTGGAGTAACTCAGCGGGACAGGCAACATCTTTGGAGAGAAGGAATGGGTGACCCTTCTTCAGTCTGAAGAAGGGTCTCTACCCGAAACGTCACCCATTCCTTCTCTCCAGCGATGCTGCCTGCCCCGCTGAGTTACTCCAGCTTTTTGTGTCTATCTTCAGCTTTTCACTGTACCTCGGTACACGTGACAATGAACTAAACTCAAATTAGATTAGAAGGTTGGCTTTGCAGAAAATGAGGCAGATTGGGACAATTCAAAGTTTTTTTTATCATCATTTTTAACAAATCCAGTGAAATACATTTTTTTTTTTTTGCTTTCAACTCAGCAAAACTGTACCAGTACATAAGCTCAATCGATCCAGTCAGTACAGTTTGTACAGAACAGTCCACTGAGTGCAAATTCAAGAGGCACCATTTCACAACTTTGCCAATTTGGGACAACACGAGGCAGATGGCATGGGACAATTTGGGACGCGATTCGATGGTTGTTTTGGGACAGCAGGTGGGACGGGGTGGATGAGGAGAGATGCAGCAGACATTAGGGTTGCGTTGCTGCCGATTCAGGTGATAATTGAAACGGAGACCACGTTAGAAGATATGGAACGATAGAATAAAAGGAGACTTGTGGGATTATCCGGTCCGCTGGACAAACATAACCGTTCTGCATGCCAGCAACTCTGCACTCGGGGAGGAGCCCTTTCCACGCTTCCTGCGCCAGAGAAAATTAAGTAATTAGAGCACTGAATTTAATGAAGGTTTCTCCCTCCATCTGAATCTCTAATCTACTCTTCAATTGTTTAATGATACACTTATTACACTATAGACTTCCCAGCTGCTGCCAGCCATTTCGGTAATGAAATCTAATCAGCAGTCAGCTGGCTCCAGTAGATTATTGTTACTTATTAAAAGTAAGAAGGGAACTCCAATAGATTATTGATTCCAATCAAAGCCCAGGAGTTGAACTTGAAGGTCAGATCGAAGGGCTAATGAGGCAGCTTCACCCCATTGCAGTATTGCTGTGCTGAACTTGGACTCTATGACTTAGGGGCCCCATTTGTCTGCAAAAGACTCCGATGGGAGCAATCACATCACATCAGTCCTCGTTTCTCTGTAACACTGCAACATGACAAGACACTAAATGCTGGAGCAACTCAGCGGGACTTGCAGCATCTTTGGAGAGAGGGAACGGGCGATGTTTCAGGTCAAGACCCTTCTTCACCCATTCCTTCTCTCCAGAGATGCTGCCTGTCCCACTGAGTGACTCCAGCATTCATCTATCTTTTGATTTAAACAAGCATCTGCAGTTCGTTCCTACACATTTCCCAGCTTGTCCAGCTTAGAGATACAGCATGGACACCGGCCCTTCGGCCCACCAAGTCCACCCCGACCATCGATCACCTGTTCACACTAGTTCCATGTTATCCCTCCTCCGACACTAGGGGTAATTTTATACAATTAACCTGACTTTGGGGTCATACCCGCACGTCTTTGGGTTGTGGGAGGAAACTCACACAGACAGAACATGCAAACTCCACACAATCAGTACCGACCCGAAACTTCACCTATTCCTTTTCTCCACAGATGCTGCTTGACCCAATGAGCTACTCCAGCATTTTGTGTCTCTCCTCGGCATAAACCAGCACCTGCAGTTCCTTCCAACACCCCCCGAGGTCAGGATCGAACCAGTGTCCCTGGCGCTGTGAGACAGCAGCTCTACCAGCTGCGCCACCGTGTCGCACACAGGTAGTGTGGGCTGTGGGAGGAAACCCATGCAGTTAGAGAGAGAAAGTGGAAACTCCACAGTCTCCACAATTGTAATGCAAAATCAATGTACTGCCTATGTGAGACTTTGATTAATGAACTTGCAGAGCAATGACAGTAAAAATCGATCGCACTTAGTTTTAGTCTACAGCTACGTCACATTTTGGTTCCAAATTCAGATTTTAGCCATCTGCCCCAAGTTTTAAATGACATCTCTGATTGTCCCTTCAAGACAAGCTGCCAAAAAATTAAATCGCTTCACTCCTGTTTGTCCTAACACAATTATGTTAGCAGATTTCTCTATATTTAAGAAAATTATTACATTCCCCCAAACAAGTATAATCATGAAGTGGGCGAGAATGTAACAAAAAGAAAATAACAAAACACTTGGACTGTCAGACTTCAGGCGAGAACATTCAAGTGCATTGTGCAAATATATCAAAGGAAAATGTAAACTCCAAATTTCTGTTATGGAGGATTTCTTTTCTCCCTCAGAACAATGAATGAATACAGAGGGTGGCCCGGTGGTGCAACAGTAAGAGTTGCTGCCTTACAGCACCAGGGACCCAGGTTCGATCCTGACTATGGGTGCTGTCTGTATGGAGTTTGTACCTTCTCCCATGTGACCAGCATGGGTTTTCTCCGAGATCTTCAGTTTCCTCCCATACTCCAAAGAGTCAAGACGTACAGGTTTGTAGATTAATTGGCTTGGTATGAATGTAGAATTGCCCCGAGTGTGTACAGGGCAGTGTTAATGTGCACGTCTCTGAGCCGAAGGGTCTGCTTCCACTTTGTATCTCTAAACTAAACTAAAACTTTAAAAAGAGACTACGCATCCAGTAAATGTTCTGCATTTTCCTTTTCTATATTGCAATGTTTCTCAAATTTATATCAAACTTGATTTTACTTACCAATTGAACATGGTGAAATAATGATACTTGTATTTCATGTGAAGGACTATACAAAAAAAAAATCATATCAATTAAAAAAAAAAACACATTCAGAGCAGACTTGCAGTGTGTCTGAGCTGATTTTGACTCATCTCCCAGGATAAAATGGTATCAGTTGCAACAGTCTCCAGCAAACGTCCAAGACTGCAACATTATCAAGGTCGATGAATTCTAAAAATACTGCCTTTACATGCGGGGAAGCAGATGCATCATAAACTAGCATCTCTCTTACAAATAAAGACATTTCATGTCAAATGGTGCTCACTAAAATCCATGCTTGCTGCTCAAAACTGTTCACAGACCTCATTCCATCCGTCGCCATCAGAAATGAGGCGGTTTACCTGGTGATTTGCTCCTCGGGGCTGATGCTTGCCAATTACACTCAATATGTTGTCCAAATTGATTAAAAAATAAAACAAGAGCGTATTGTGACCAAAATCCAATTTTAAGCCGATCTCAAAATAAATCATGCAAAATGTGATTTCTTTGCACAATTCCATTCAAGAGGATTAAAATCCAAATTCAAATCTGTCTTCAGTTTCGACAATACGTTCGTGTTTTGGTTTTGGATTTCAATGAAGAAATACCTCAGTTGTCAACCTTCCAGGAACCAGAGCTTGGGCACAATAGATGCACGTACAGGCCTGTTTATTACTGAAACACACGGCTTATAGAGAGAAAGAGAGAAAGAGAGGAGTGTAAAATTACACCCCTGGTTACAGGGCATTTACGGAGCAAAGGGGTTTTTAAAAATAAGTGGCAATATTCATTGAAGAAAAATCACAGTTGCGAGAAGGAATATGTTAAAAAGATCATTAAATAAGTCCTCAAACTAAACAAAATGATGCACTAGCTACAGACCTCCAAACAGTTAAACTGCATTCTTTGCAGGAAATGTCTCAACATGCAAAAGCAACATGGCAGTAATTGTGGAAGAAATTTCAAACATTCATTGTATTGTTGTAATAATCAGTATTAAAACAGGACAAATAATTTCTTTTCCTCTCGATTTAGTTGCAGGAAATAAAACTGCACAGATTAAAAGTGGAGCATAGAGACAGGGTCCTACGGCTCAGAGACAGACCCTTCGGCCCAACTTGTCCACGCGGACCAAGATGTCCCATCAATGCTCGTCTCACCTGTGTGCATTTGTTCCATATTCCTCCAAATCTTTCCTATCCACGCGCAGACTCTCCCTGACTTGCGCAATGGCCGATTTACGTAATCTCGTACTTGTGTAAATAACTCTGCACTCAGTCCCCTGTGCAATCTGGGCGGTTCGTAATTTCTGCAACACCGCACAATCGCTCAAGTTCACATTGGAAACAGGCCGGCAATGGCCGTGGTGCTTACCCAGAAGGCAGCAGGCTGCGGAAAGTGCCCTGGAGGCCGCTGAGACAGCTGTTACTCTCAGCGTTTAAGAAGGAACTGCAGATGCTGGAAAATCGAAGGTAGACACAAATGCTGGAGAAACTCAGCGGGTGCAGCAGCAGCATCTATGGAGCGAAGGAAATAGGCAACGTTTCGGGCCAAAACCCTTAAGGGTTTCGGCCCGAAACGTTGCCTATTTCCTTAAGACTCAGGCTCAGAGAGTTATTCAAGGAAGTGGATGGGGCTCGTGACTCCGACGCATAAAACGTGACACGCGCGAGGGTTCACGGAACAATGCACCTTCTGCACATCAAGGAGTGCGTGTATCGGTCCAAATGCTTTTAAACTGTTGTTATCGTACTTGCCAGGGCAAAGGACACCATGCATTCACCTTATCTATTCCCCTCTACAAGATCAGCCCTCAACCAAAGTCCGAGCCTGCCCAGCCTCTCCCTGCAGCTCAGGATGCGTTTCGATAGCTCATCATCCACATCAGCAGACTGTCCCTCAGCGGTCACCTCCGTCCCCCACCAGGAAGGTCTCAAGGCCCTCCGGTTCAATAAAGGAATCTGATGGGTGGCACAGCGGTAAAGTTGCTGCCTTACTGCGCCAGAGACCCGGGTTCGATCCTGACAATGGGAGCCGTTTGTATGGAGCTTGTGCGTTCTCCCTGTGACCGCGAGGGTTTTGTCTGGGTGCTCCGGTTTCCCCACACACTCCACAGAGAGTCATAATTGCTATCAGTTTTTGTGCGGCACAGCGGTAGAGTTACTGTCTCACAGCACCAGAGTCCTGGGTTCGATCCCGACTATGGGTGCTGTCTGTATGGAGTATGTACGTTCTCCCTGTAACCACTTGGATTTAGAGGTTAATTGGCTTCTGTAATTTATAAAATTGTCCCCGATGTGAAGGATAGTGCAGGTGTAAGGGGCGATCGCTGGTCAGCATGGAATCGAAGGACATGCTTCCACACCGTATCTCTAAAGTAAAGTCCTGTAGCGGCACCAAACGTGGTCAGGAAAACGCCAGACGTCAGGCTGGTTCAAACAGTCGTTTTTATTCATAGAAACATAGAAAATAGGTGCATGAGTAGGCCATTCGGCCCTTCGAGCCTGCACCGCCATTCAACATGATCATGGCTGATCATCCAACTCGGTATCCTGTACCTGCCTTCTCTCCATACCCCCTGATCCCTTTAGCCACAAGGGCCACATTAACTCCCTCTTAAATATAGCCAATGAACTGGCCTCAACTACCTTCTGTGGCAGACAATTCCACAGATTCACCACTCTCTGTGTAAAAAATGATTTTCTCATCTCAGTCCTAAAAGACTTCCCTCTTATCCTTAATCTGTGACCCCCTTGTTCTGGACTTCCCCAACATTGGGAACAATCTTCCTGCATCTAGCCTGTCCAACCCCTTAAGAATTATGTAAGTTTCTGTAAGATCCCCCCTCAATCTTCTAAATTCTAGCGAGTACCAGCCGAGTCTATCCTGTCTTTCTTCATATGAAAGTCCCGCCATCCCAGGAATCAGTCTGGTGAACCTTCCCTGTATTCAGTTGTTACATACAAGTTTGGCCCGCTAACGTAATTGTCATTGCTGCTGTAGCTGAGCAAGGTTGTTCTCTCGAGCTCTGCTACCTTTTGACTCCAATGATCAAAGTGAGATAAACTTAAGTAGCAGGACACTCCCCCTAGCCCATGACGTCACGTGCCAGCCCTCATAGCTACTGACGAGGGTTCGACCACAAGTGGTCTGTGTATCAGCTGACGCCACAGTCCAAAGTAAAGAAGCTTCCCAACCCCAAATATCACCAACCCACGTTCTCCAGAGATGTTGCCTGTCCCGCTGAATTACTCCATCAATTTGCCTCTCCTGTATCGTCAGCTTTTCGCAGTGCCGTGAAATCCGACATTGGTGGCATCCAGAGATCAGATTCGATTTTTTTTCTATCATTGCCGTTGCCAATAATCCAGAAAACTGAAGACAGATTTGATGATGTACCATGTTCCATTAAATCTCTCCTGTAGCCTCTCTGTTTTGCAGTGAAATTAGATCCCGAGTGGGGATGAGAAGCTATTCAGAAACAGGACCTCACGTTGCTTCGTGCCATTTGTTTCTGCAACAGTGCACTATAATTTTGTGTGAAATGACAAACGCATACTTGCAAGTTCAACATGTTCCCAGGAGCCAAAACACCCTCTAGAAATTATAAATAGTGGATTTCTCGTCAAACTGATAGCACTATAATTGTACGAACCTCAATAATGCGCCTTCATAGAAAGCTAGACTATGATTTACTTCAGCATTGTATTTTTGAGCACAAAATTTAATTTGTGGAGTTGTGTGTCATAATCCACGCTATTCTTCATCTCCAAATCTCTTTTCCTTTTCGTACAAAGCCCAGTCGGGAAAAAGCATAGCATGCGTTTGGTTTAGTTTACAGATACAGCGTGGAAACATGCCCTTCGGCCCACCAAGTCCACGCCGACCATCGATCACCCGTATACTAGTTCTATGTTATCCCACTTTTGCTTCCGACACACCAGGAGCAATTTGCTGAACCAATTATTAAGCTAAAGGACCTGCACATCTTCGGGAGGAAACCGGAGCACGTGGAGAAAACCCACGTGGTCACTGGGAGAATGTGCAAACTCCGTATAGACAGCACCTATTGTCTATCGTTTCCTCCCACACTCTGAATTGGAGTTTAATTGGCTTTGGTAAAGTTGTAAATTGTCCCTAGCGCGTGTAGGATAGTGTTAGTGTGTGGGGTGATCACTGCTCAGGTGGGCTCGCTGGGCCAAACGGCCTGTTTCCATGCTGCATCTCACGTCTAGGGAGAATTCCACACAACATTGCTGATGGGAAAGAACGTTCCTTTGGAATGGAGATGTGGAGGAATTCCTTTGGCCAGAAGGTGGTGAATCTGAGGAATTAATTGCCACAGATAGCTGCGGAGGCCATGTCTGGGGTATTTTTAAAGCGGAGATTGATAGGTTCTTGATTAGTAAGAATCAAAGGCTATGGAGAGAAGGCAGGAGAATGAGATTGAGAGGGACGGCACGGTGGCGCAGCAGTAGATTTGCTACCTTACAGCAATTGCAGCTCCTGGGACCCAGGTTCGATCCCGACTACGGGTGCTCTCTGTACGGGGTTTGTTTCTTCTCCCCGTGACCTGTGTGGGTTTTCTCTGAGTTCTCTTCGGTTTCCTCCCACACTCCAAAGATGTACAGGTATGTAGGTCAATTGGCTTGGCGTATGTGTAAATTGTCCCTAGTGTGTGTACTATAGTGTTAATGTACGGGGATTGGTGGTTGGTGCGAACTTGATGGGCCGAACGGCCTGTTTCCGCGTCGTATCTCTAAACTAAACTAAAAAGGAAAAATGATCAAATGGCGGAGCACACTTGATGGGCCGAATGGCAGAACTCTGCTCCGGTGACATGATCTAAGTCAGAGCGTTGCCTACCTGATAGAAAACCAATTCTGCCTTCCTGAATCTGTCAACTTAGCTTGGGATGATTAATAAAACCCATTATAAGAAATTAACTACCTTGCAGTGTGTGCAGTGCACTGGAGCAGTGATCAAACTGTTCATTTTTCTTATTTAAATTAGCGTTTATTATCAGTTTATTATCAATAAGTGGAGTTGAAATAGTTAGTCAAGAAGCAAATTCTGAATTGGCGGAAAACTACCCCTTTGGGTCATGGCGTCCACTTAGAATTTCAATGAAAATTTAAACATCATTTAAAGAAGATATTTAGGAACTGTGCAGTATGAATACAGATAGACCTTGTGGTCAAGGAATGTCATAATCAACAACTGATGTTCAAGGTTTCTATTACTAAAGGGCCTGTCCCACTTTGCGATTTTATTCAGCGACTGCGAACGTCAGCGACTGACGCCCGTGGTCGCCCTAAAAACCATTAAAAAAAGTTGTACGACACTCCGCGTCGCCCGCCTTCACAAAACAAGAAGGTTACACTGAAGTCTAATAATCACATTGGAAATGAACTTATCTCCAATAAATCTAAGGGCCAATAACTTTTAAAGAAATAAATTGTTCATTTAACGTCAGCTTAAAAATAACATCATATTGAAAACCAACAATTCGTTTAACACGAAAGGTTTAACCAACAAAAGTAACTGTATTGACAATAGGTGCAGAGTAGGCCATTCGGCTCTTCGAGCCAGCACCGTCATTCAATGTGATCATGGCTGATCATCCCCAATCAGTACCCCGTTCCTGCCTTCTCCCCATATCCCCCGACTCTGCTATTTTTAAGAGCCCTATCTAGCACTCTCTTGAAAGCATCCAGAGAACCTGCCTGCACCGCCCTCTGAGGCAGAGAATTCCACAGACACCACTCTCTGTGAGAAAAGGTGTTTCCTCGTCTCCGTTCTAAATGGCTTACTCCTTATTCTTAAACTGTGGCCCCTGGTTCTGGACTCCCCCAACATCGGGAACATGTTTCCTGCCTCTAGCGTGTCCAAGACCTTAACAATCTTATACGTTTCAATGAGATACCCTCTCATCCTTCTAAACTCCAGAGTGTACAAGCCCAGCTGCTCCATTCTCTCCGCACATGACAGTCCCGCCATCCCAGGAATTAACCATGTAAACCTACGCTGCACTCCCTCAATAGCAAGAATGTCCTTCCACAAATTGGGGGGCCAAAACTGCACACAATATGCCTGGTGTGGTCAAACTAGGGCTCATTGAAACCGGAGCATCCGGAGAAAACCCAAGCTGTCACAGGGGGAACGTACAAACACCGTACAGACAGCACCCGTGGTCTCTGGCGTTGCAAAGCCACGTGTGTGAGCTGCTTTAATTGAAATACCATAAATAGTAAGTGCATGCAGATATATGCTTCACAGCCGCTGCCCAAAACAGCAAAAAGGGAAAAGAAAACACCCTGCAGATCACAGGCTAATGGTGTTTATTCACCACAATAATTGATGTTGGAGGAGAAAGTAGGCAGTCAGCCACTTGCTCCATTCTCACTATCCTGCTGTGACAGAGAAAGCCCTGTCATTAAAGGCACAGCATCAGACTCAAAACTAACAGGTATATGGATGGACAAAGAGTAGGCTCGTATCCTTTTAAGTTCCACAACATTTCATGAGCAGACTGAGTTTATGAACCTTTGTCCATTTTTGTCTGAACTTGACAAGGACGTCTTCTTCTTCTTCTTGCGTATGTCATGCACAGCCTAAAGTTGTAGGACAACGTTCTATTTGATCTTATTTGATTGTGCACGCCAGGTTGATTGCATTTGTCAAAACAGGGCGGACCACGTGAAGGTTGCAATCTCCCACCCCTTGACAAGGGCTGAAATGTTAGCATCCGTTAGCAGGGTTGAAGCTACAATTCGGACAACTCTGATCTTATTGAACGGCAGATATGGGCAAGTCTGAAGTCGGGTCCCGACCTGAAACGCCCCTTGGTCATATTCTCCCGGGATGTTGCCCGACCTGCTGAGTTACTCCATCGTTTTGTGGTTTTCCTTGGTAAACCAGTATCTGCAGTTCCTTGTTTCTACATTCTAAGCTTTAGAGAGTCCGTATTTGTCAGATCTTTCTGTGCTCGGTTTTAGTTTAGAGATACAGTGCAGAAAGATGCCCTTCGACCCACCGAGTTCATGCTGACCACCGATCCCCAACACTAATTTACACACACTGGGGACAATTTTACAATTATACCAAGCCAATTAACTGACAAAGCTGGACGTCTTTGGAGTGTGGGAGGAAACAGGAAATCCCGGAGAAAACCCACGCAGGACACGGGGAGAACGTACAAACTCCGTACAGACAGCGCACGTGGTCAGGATCAAACTCGGGTCTCTGGCACCATAAGGCAGCAACTCTACCACTGAGCCACCTGTGCTAGCAGCTTTAATTGAAATACCATAAGCGCTAAGTGTACACAGATATATCCTTCGCAGTTGCTGCTGCTATGGTCAGTGTGACGTTTTGTTCACTGATGTACACTTTGGGCACCATAAATGACGGCAGCAACTTTACCCATGTCCCCAGTATTAGAAACATAGAAAATAAGTGCACGAGTAGGCCATTCGGCCCATCGAGCCACCACCGCCATTCAATATGATCCAAAATCAGTACCCCGTTCATGCTTTCCTGCTTTTCCCCCATATCCCTCAATTCCATTAGTCCAAAGAGCTAAATCTAACCCTCTCTTGAAAACATCCAGTAAATTGGCCTCCACTGTCTTCTGTGGCAGAGAACTCCACAGAGTCACAACTCTCTGGGTGGAAAAAGTAGCCCAAGATGACGTGACATGTGCAGATCATCTCCCTGTGGTTGTGAGAAGCCATTCAGTAACATTTATTGCCCCCGAGGATATTTTTAGACACAACGACCAGACAATGAGCAACTCTCGTGAATTTCTGAAGGTTTTTATTTTGTGCTCGTGGTCTGTGTTGCCAAGTACTAAATGCCCAACAGGGTTAAATCCTGGCAGTTCCGAGCATTTACAATTGCAGCCTTCGGTGAAGTCTATAAATAAAACCAAGACAGCTTGACATTGCTCTTACAAGACTGTTATAATGGTTATCTATGAATTGAGACTCACAATGGCTTAGAGAGGCTGAGGACAGATTGCATTAACTTTATTTATGTTCCTTCGCTTAGAGGTGATATTTAATGCAATTAAGGAATTTGGTTCATATCCTGTTCTGTTTTTAGATAACTGATCAAAGTCAGGACAATGGTGGTGATGCTGACATTTGCTTCAGTGTCTTCCTCGTGTTAGATTAAGGCAAAGTCGTAATTCATCACACTTGAGTAATATTTAAAGAAGTAGAATTGGGTCATTCGGCCCATCGAGTCTGCTTTCCCATTTGATCATGGCTGATCCATCTTTTCCTCTCAACCCCATTCTCCTTCCCTCCCCACATAACCTTTGATACCCTAACTCAGGGCTTCCCAACCTTTTTTGTGCCGTTTACCCCCGGCAACTTTAATAGCACATAACTATCTTATTTCACTTATTTATGAACAACTAATGATGAACAGAACCAACTAATGGTGTACCAAAACCAAACAGTTAGTCAGTCAATGAGAAAAAATGTACAAATCCAGAATCCACAAATTTACCCCAGGTTGGGAACCCTTGCCCTAATTGATCAAAAACCTATCAATCTCTGCTTTATAAATACCCAAGACATGGCCTCCAGTTATCTGTGGCAATGAATTGTACAGGTTCACCATGTTAGTGTCCTCCTCGTATTAAATTTAGGAAAATAAGTAATTTATCACACTTGAATAATGCTTAAAAAAAACCCAAAAAAACAGGGGGAGTACATCAGAGTGGGTTATACATTAATGGGCCACGTGAATGTATATTCAGTGCCCAGATTCACGTTTAAAAGCCCTGTCCCATGGTACGAGTTCATTCCAAGAGCTCTCCCGAGTTTGCCCTGATTCGAACTCTGAAATTTACGGTAATGGCCACTCGTCGGTACTCGGGGCTCTCGTGGACATTTTTCAACATGTTGAAAAATCTTCACGAGTCTTCCCGTGCTTACCTTCCGTTAGCGAGTCTTCCCGAGTACCTTCCGCTAAGAGACATCCCTGAGCTCTTACGTACTCGCTATGTTCATTCTCTGTGCTTACCACGAGTTTGATTTTTTTTTTTAACTCGGGAGAGCTCTTGGAATGAACTCGTACCGTGGGACAGGGCTTGAAGAAGTGTAAGCCACTTATCCATATTCTTATCCATAAGTGTAAGCCACTTATCCATTATGAAGTAGGTGAAGTCCGATTCAGGGTCTCGGGTCAGAAGAAAGGTCACGACCTGAAATATCACATCCATAATCTCCAGCGATGCTGTCTGACCTGCTAAGTTACTCCAGCACACTGTCATTTTTTTTTGTGAACCAACATCTGCAATTCCTTGTCTCAACATTTAAACTTCATTTGAACAGACACTTGAATGGGAAGGATTTGAGGAATATGGGCATCATGTTATGTCTTAAGTGAAATGAGCACAATTAGGCCATTCGGCCCTTCAAGTCTACTCCGCCATTCAATCACGGCTGATCTATCTCTCCCTCCTAACCCCATTCTCCTGCCTTCTCCCCATAACCCCCGATACCCGTATTAATTGAGAATCTATCTATCTATCTCCACCTTAATAATATCCATTGACAGCCTCTGCAGCCTTCTGTGGCAAAGAATTCCACCGATTCACCACCCTCTGACTAATGAAATTGTTCCTCATTTCCTTCTTAAAGTAAAGTTCTTTAATTCTAAGGCTAAGACCTCTGGTCCTATACTCGCCCACTAGTGGAAACATCCTCTCCACATCCACTCTATCCAAGCCTTTCACTATTCGATAAGTTTCAATGAGGTCCTCCTTCATCATTCTATGGCACGGACATTTTGGCCCGAATGACTATTCTATGAATGACACAGATATCCCTACAGAACTTAAAATGCAACGCAATGCTATAATTTTTCCCTTCCTAACCAACAGCAGCTTAGGAAGCCAGAACAGATATAGAACACCAATCCACATCGTACGCATCAGTCAAAAGACCAGACATGCCGTGTAGAATTGAGAACACATGGACCATTCTCATCCGAAGACTAGGTTTGAAGTATTAAGCAACTTTTGAATATTGCAGGTGTGAAAGGATTTTTTTTGGTCTTTCTTTTGAGTTACTGCCGACATCAATTCAAAACGAGCTCTGGAGGCAACCGAGATTCGTGCCTGTCCATTCTGCTCAAGACCATTCTCGTAATCAAACACGCACCAGTCTTTCAAATTGTGCAGGAAGGAACTGCAGATGCTGGTTCAAACCAAAGACAGACACAAAATGCCGGAGTAACTCAGCGGGGCAGGCAACATCGCTGGAGAGAAGGAATGGATGACGTTTCGGGTCGAGACCAGTCTAAAACAGAACGCCCCCCCAAACATCTTTATATTTTGCTCCCGTCATCTATAAAGCTGTGCCTGCTAGACTTTGGCATTCAGAGGTGCTAACCTATAGAAAATGTCTTCCAAAGTGCCCAGCCTACACACACTTACACTATCCTACACACCTGTTCTGTCTCAACCTGAAACATCACCCATTCCTCTCCAGAGATGTTGCCTGTCCCGCTGAGTTACTCCGGCATTTTGTGGCGACCACTGTTTCAAAGGTCACCAATATGCTTGCCTTGTTGCAATAAAATAAAACACATATTTTGTCTCTTTTCTTATTACGTGATAATAATCTTCAGGTGCACGGATGATTCAGTGATGCAATGTACGAAAGCGATTTTGAGGGATAAATAAAAACACTTACCTCCTCAAAGAGTCATTTAATATTTCAGACTACCCAAAGAGTTTCCCGAAATGTGGCGTTGTCAGATTAGATGCTTTCCTTCTTTGTACGGATTGCTGCCAAGCTGTGAAAGAGCAAAGTTGAATATAAAGGTTGTTAATGAGGCACAGAGGTGATACAAATATTTGACATCTATTAAGAATAATCTCTCTTTCTTCCTGCCTCTTGCCGAGTGATGTTTATTAAACACTAACTCTCAACCTATACTTGATTCATAACCAGTACGTGCATCCTGTTCGCTACAATCATACCAGCATCGCCAAATAAACATATAGACACACACACATACGTGCAGCGGTAAAGTTGCTGCCTCACAGCGCCAGAGACCCGGGTTCGATCCTGACCATGGGTGCTGTCTGTACAGAGTTTGTTCGTTCTCCCTGTGACCACGTGGGTTTTCTCTGGGTTCTCCGGTTTCCTCCCACACTCCAAGGATGTACAGGTTTGTAGGTTAATTAGCTCGGTGAAATTGTAAATTGTACCTCGTGTGTAGGATTGTGCAAGTGTGCAGGGAAATCGCTGGTCGGCGCAAACTGTGCGTGTGCGTTTGTGTGTGCGTCTATATATAGATGCACACACACACACACACACACACACACATATCTACTTGTTTCCGTGCTGTATCGCTAAACCAAACTAAACATTGAGGAAATATGCACAAAAATTGAATGGACAGAAACCAATGGATGCTGGAATGATGCAATGGAGATTTAGTATCAAGAGACATGGCCATTATATTTGCTCTTGTAAACATTACAAAAATTCTAGGAAAAATATACATGAAAAAATATCACGTTATCGCTTATTGGTAATGCAAAATTTGCAAATCCCAACCTTCAGGATTTTAAAGTGTCCTTACTGATGAAACATCTCTCTCCTTGGGCCAGCTGAGTCATTGTGTGATTTACCAAAAAATACATTGTTTTTAAGCTCCGACTGGAAAGGATTTTACTGTAGAAGCAAGCAATGCACTCATGTTTGGAGAAAAATAACCAGTTGGAATTCCACAACTAAAAGAGAAAATGCTGGAAGCTCTCTGCAGGCTAACAATTCATTTCATTTCAAGCAGAGTGCAGGCCAGTGAGCGTCTGAGGCACGCGGTTCACATCGAAGACCCTTGATCAGAACTGGGAAAGGTGAGAAAACGTATGTTAAGTTGCAGAGAGAGGAAAAGAGTGAGGAGAATATGGCAAAATGTCCGATGCGGTAAATAAAAAATTGTCAAAATAACAATTACTTATTAAATAAGTTATAGAGACAGTAAAGAAAAAGATTTAAACGGAAGAGTACAACCAAATCAGTTTGTGGAGAGAAATTTTTACAGAAAATTCAACATAAAGATCCGAACATAACAAGGTGCTAAATTGAAAGAAGTGCTGTTCCTTGCACTTACCTTGGGCATTGTTGAAACAAGCTACCAGGAAACAGTCAAGAGTCAAGAGCATTTTATTGTCATATGTACTGAAACGCAAGAATGGAATCCTTACTTGCACCCGCATAACAAGTTCGGAAACAAACAGACAGCATGAGAAAACATTTTGTTCACAAACCGGTTACGCTG
Organism: Leucoraja erinaceus; assembly: GCF_028641065.1. Taxonomy (NCBI): domain Eukaryota; kingdom Metazoa; phylum Chordata; class Chondrichthyes; order Rajiformes; family Rajidae; genus Leucoraja; species Leucoraja erinaceus. The sequence goes on along the minus strand of NC_073402.1, from coordinate 26,717,645 downwards.
CTGCAAGTAAGAATGGCAAAGTCATCCTTTCAGTACATATGAAAAATAAAACACGCTTAACTCCTGACTATCTGTCTCCTTGTAGAAAGAAAGTCAGAGTGGAAGTTCAATTATAATCCTTGCGGACTGAACGGAGGAGTTGTATGTCGCAGTCACCCAATACGCATCCGGTTTCTCCCATGGAGAAGAGACCAAACTGTGAGCATCAGATGCAGTTCAGTAAATACAGAGAAGTCTGCAAAAATCTATTCCAGCTCGGGGATGGTGAGATAGGAAGAGAGAAAAGGGCAAGTATTGCATGGAAGGGTGTTGCAGCAACACGTTTGATGGAGTTGGAAGAGGAGAAACAATGAGTTCTGTCAGGATAGTCCCTCTGGAATCCTGAAAATGGAGGTTGGATTGGGGCTGGGGTTGTTTCTGAAACCTGTGCAAGTAAGAATTGCACTGCTTTGCAAGAACAAGTCTTCTACTTCCAGACTACGAATTCATGGAGCTAGAGTGAGACCCGGGATCAAACCTGTCCTTGGGTGCTGTCTGTGTGGAGGTGACGTTCTCGATGTGGGTCCCAGTGTGGACTTGGTGGGGCCGCTAGAGTGAACGGGTGGATGGTCCGTTTCCAGGCTGTGTCTCTAAAATTCATTGAACTGGTCTGGAAGTAGAAGCCAACCCTGCCCTTTTACTGGCTGACAGGAAAGAGGGAAAGTGCAGTCATGCAGAAAACAGAGACAGTGTCAACAGTGGTAGCGGAGAAGCCTTGGTGTAGACAATAGACAATAGGTGCAGGAGTAGGCCATTCGGCCCTTCGAGCCAGCACTGCCATTCAATGTGATCATGGCTGCTCATCCCCAATCAGTGCCCCATTCCTGCCTTCTCCCCATATCCCCTGACTCCGCTATCTTTAAGAGCCCTTTCTAGCTCTCTCTTGAAAGTATCCAGAGAAAGGGCCTCCACCGCCCTCCGAGGCCCTCTGTAGGAAATAGGAAGACTTCTTAAAATGCCACGACAGTGGCATGCAAGAGGCTTTGAGACAGCCTTATGGTTACGCAGGGAATGAGAGGGTATGGATCACTGTGCAGGTACAGAAAGACATGTAATTACTGCAGATACCACAGGGATGGAGAAACTGAGAGAGTGAAATGGAATTGTTGCAGGAAGCAGAGTAGGAGGTGTAGTCACAGCAGGTGTGAGAACATGTGGGTATAAATGGAAGGTTGCCAAGTCATCCCCTGAAATGTAGAGTGAGAAGTTAAAGAGGAAGTACAGCAGGATGGAAATTGGCAGCAAAGAAGCAGCAAATTACTTCCCATTCACAAAGTGGCCTCCTCTGCATTGCAGAAATAAAATGTAGATTGGGTCAGCTCTTGGCAGAACACGGCCTGCCGATCCACAAGAGTGACCCTGATCTTGCAGCTGCCTCTCACTACAACTCTCCATCATCAACCATCAAAGGGCGGCACGGTGGCACAGCGGTAGATTTGCTGCCTTACAGCGCCGGAGACCCGGGTTCGATCCCGACTACGGGTGCTTGTCTGTATGGTGTTTGTACGTTCTCCCCGTGACTTGCGTGGGTTTTCCCCGTTACCTTCGATTCCCTCCCACACTCCAAAGACGTACGGGTTTTTGTGGGTTAATTGGCTGGATATACATGTAAAATTGTCCCTGTGGGATCACTGGTCGGTTGGGTCTTGGTGGGCCGTAGGGCTTGTTTCCACACCGTAACTCGAAACTAAACAACCTGCCCTGCCTTCAGTCTCCTACATCACTGCAGTTCGAATAACTGGCCTTTGTCGTGAAACCTCAGCCTTACTCCCTGCTCATGCTGTCTGACCAGCTGAGTGTTTCCAGCTCAAAGCAATAGGAGGCGTCAGTCAAGTTCAAGTTCAAGTGAGTTTATTGTCATGTGCAATATGCAATCAAGGCAGAAGATGGAAAGGGTACAGAGAAGATTTACGAGGATGTTGCCAGGTCTGTGCTATAGGGAGAGGTTGAGTTGGCTGGGACTCTATTCCTTGGAGCACAGGAGGATGAGGGGATGATCTTACAGAAGTGCATAAAATCATGAGGTGAATAGATCGGGTAGATGCACAAGTCTCTTGCCCAAAGTATGTGAATCGAGGACCAGAGGACATAGGTTTAAGGTGAAGGAAAAAATGTAATAGAAATCAGAGGTGTAACCTTTTCATACTAAGAGAGGTGGGCGTATGGAACAAGCTGCCTGAGGAGGTAGTTGAGGTAGGGACTATCCCAATGTTTAAGAAACAGTTAGATGTACATGGATAGGACAGGTTTGGAAGGATGTGGACCAAGTGTAGGCAGGTGGGAATAGTGTAGATGGGACACGTTGGCTGGTGTGGGCAAGTAGGGCTGAAGGGCCCGTTTCCACTCTGTATCACTCTATATGAAAGAAGGATCGCAATCCAAAATGTCTGCCATCAATCCCTTCCGAAGATGCTGTCTGTGACTCGGACAGTTACTTCATCACTTCTTATATATCACTTCTTATATAAAATTCTTATATTTTACAAGAAAATGACATCTTGTATTTTGCTCAAAGAGTGAAATGAACATTGCATACAATCGCTAACCATCTTATTGTGCAACGGTTTTTTAGTTTAGCTGAGGAGATCGCTGGTTGGCTTGGACTGTCGGCCGAAGGGCCTGTATTGCTAAACTAATTAAATTTTCGACCATTGGTGACAGAAACCTGTATATTGTGAACAGAGAGATAGGGACATAGTCAATGCCTACTGTTCTGTGCGCTGAAGCAAAGCAAACATGTAATTGTCCTATCAGGGACACATGACAATAAACTCACTTGACTTGACTTGAGGGACGAAAGAAATGCTTAGGATAAAGAAAATTGGAAACGCAAAAACTGATATCAAATTCTCAAAGGCTAGTAAGCTGCTGAAACAAAATACCAGGAATCCAGGCGGTATTAAAGGCTCCTGTAATTTGCCTTTGAAATCTATTATTGGCATTTAAGATACTGACCATCCGGTATCAGGAGATAAGCTGCGGGACATTTTCTAAAGCTGATGATGTTGCGCTCAAATAATCTCAAGGATCACCATGAACTTCAGAACATGCATTTAATCGGTGTTGAAGACTCAATATCATTGTACACCCTTCAACCGCCTCTGATTGCCGCTATCATTATCATATGTGGCTCACACCATGCTGTCAGCTGTTCATAATTAATATGATAGAGCAAAGTGGAAACGCTATGAATATTTAGACAGACACAAAAGGCTGGAGTAACTCAGCGGGTCAGACAACGTGTCTGGAGAAAAGGAATAGGTGATCTTGGCTGACTGGTTCAGGCTGGATGAAGAAGGGTCTCGACCCGAAACATCAGCTGCGAGTGTGAGGAAGGGTCTCGGCCCGAAGCGTCACCCCCTACAGTCTGAATAAATGTCACCTTGTCCTTCTCTCCAGCGATGCTGCCTGACATGGCGATTTACTCCAGCATTTTGTGTACATCTTCAGTGCAAGCCGGCATCTGCAGCTCCTTCCGACACTATAAATATTTAATTTGGCCAGAGGTTCGAGATTAAAAATAAGCATCTGCGTTATTGAACATTTCCTGCATTTAAAGAAGAATTTAACAGGAGGGAAAAAAGGAACCAATTGGGAGGAGAACACAGGATAATAACGAATTTACACCTCACAGTCCTTCCCACCATGAGCACCACGATAATATTATCAGGCACCTGGAACACAGAGTAATAGAACATAATAGATCACTAGATAGAGATACAGCGTGGAAACAGGCCCTTCGGCCCACCGGGTCCATGCCGACCAGCGATCCCTGCACATTAACACCATCCCTCACCCACTGGGGACAATTTTTACATTTACCAAGCCAATTAACCTACAAACCCGTACGTCTTTGGAGTGTGGGAAGAAACCGAAGATCTCGGAGAAAAGCCACGCAGGTCACGGGGAGAACGGACAAACTCCGTACAGGCAGCGCCCGTAGTCGGGATCGAACCCGGGTCTCCGGCGCTGCATTCGCTGTAAGGCAGCAACTCTACCACTGCGCCACCGTGACTGCCCCAGAGCCTTTCTTCAGACCTTGAGCAAAACACTAGCATTGTGTATCTATCTACAATTACAATGGCACTCAAGGGAACTGAAGGGACATAGAGAGGCACAGATATCAGTCACAGTTTAGTTTATTGTCACGTGTACCGAGGTACAGTGAAAAGCTTTTTGTTGCGTGCTATGACAACACATGATCACAATTGAGCCATTTACAGTGCACATGATAAGGTTAGTCCGAGGGTCACCCAACAGGTAGATAATAGTTCAGCACTGCTCTCTGGTTGTGGTGGGATGACAGGTCATGCTACATCACGCTACCTCGGCAAGACCAGCAGCATAATCAAGGACGAGTCGCACCCTGACCAATCCCTCTTCTCCCCTCAGGCAAAAGGTACAGAAGTGTGAAATCGCACACCACCAGATTCAAGGACAGTTTCTTCCCAGTTGTTATCAGGCAGCTGAACCATCCTACCACAACCAGAGAGCAGTCCTGAACTACTATCTACCTCATTGGTGACCCTCGGACCATCTTTGATCGGACTCTGCTGGCTTTACCTAGTACTAAATGTTATTGTTTTATCGTGTATCTATACACTGTAAATAGCTCGATTGTAATCATGTATTGTCTTTCTGCTGACTGGATAGCACGCAACAAAAGCTTTTCACTGTACCACGGTACACGTGACACTGACACAAACCAACTGAACTCTGCCTCAGACTCTCCCTGCCAGTATACGTTGGCAGATTTAAAAGGGTCAAACTTGTACATCGGAGCATGTTCCTGCCTCTCATCAGTCGCTCCCTGATCTAATGGGAAGGTTAGTAGATTAGCTTGTTTTACCACAATTATAAATTCCCAACGGATGGAACTGGATCCCCTAAAATCACATTTAAATCTTTAACTTCCCTTTAAAAATAAACAGGGTCCGGCCAGGATGTTATTTTTGGCACAGAAGAGCAGTGTTCAGATCAGGGCACATTAGAAAGAAAATACACCAAAAATAAATCAGATGATCAAGGACAGTGCGGGCACAGTTCCAGACACAGACGGGGGTCCAGACGCACAGACGGGGCTCCAGACTCACAGACGGGGGCTCCAGGCGCACAGACGGGGGTCCAGACAGACGGGGGTCCAGACTCACAGACGGGGGTCCAGACTCACAGACGGGGCTCCAGACGCACAGACGGGGCTCCAGACGCACAGACAGGGCTCCAGACTTGGCTACAGACGCACAGACATGGCTGCAGACATGGCTCTAGACACACATACGCGGCTCCAAACACGGCTCCAGATGCACAGAAATGGCTCCAGACACGCACAGACACAGCTCCAGACACGGCTCCAGACAAACAGACAGGGTTCCAGCTCCAGACACGGCTCCAGACGCACAGACAGGGGCTCCAGACGCACAGACAGGGCTCCAGCCGCACAGACAGGGCTCCAGCCGCACAGACAGGGCTCCAGCCAGACACACACAGACACACTCAGACAAACGTTAAAGACTACATAGTCCAAGGCCAAAACCAAGACACTCAATAAAGCAGAAACAATGAACTGTAGGCGTGGTTAATACACAAAAATCACAACAAAGTGCTGGAGTAACTCAGTAAGTCAGGCAGCATCCGGTCCGGACCTTGGGCGCCATCTTTGCACGTTCTCCCTGTGCCTGCGTGGGTTTTCTCTGGGTGCTCCGTTTCCTCCCACATCTCAAAGGCGTGCGGGTTTGTAGGTTGACAGTCTTGTGTAAACTGGTGTAGACCTGGTGTGAATGCGTGACCGTTGGTTGGCGTGGAATCGTGGGCCGAAGGGCCTGTTTCCACACAGTATCTCTAAACTATCTGTGGGGAATGTGGATTGGAGATGTTTTGGGCTGACCCATCTTCAGGCTGATTGTGTGTGGGGGGGGGGGAAGAAGAAGAAAGCTGGAGCCCCACACGATGTCGGGACCAACTCCGCACAACTCCATACGGCTCCAGCGATCAAAGTGGGACCGGCCCACGTTAGGCCGTACGGCTCAAGCGACCACGTTAGGTCACGTTTGCCGCATGCTCGTGGCACAGGCCCTTTACTCCAGCATTTTGTGTCTCTCTTTGGTGTAAACCAGCTTCTGCAGTTATTAGCGGTTATGACCAGATTGTACTCCTGCCTGCATTACTAACACGATCAATGTAAACAATTCCATCTTCTAACATTACAATGACTTTATCCTCCTGCCTGATATCTCAAGTCCAGGATCATTTACTGAATTGATATTGTTGTTGGGGTTATGCCAGGTACTTTTTCTTCTACACTGAAACCGATCTAGATTGCATTATGGTGAAAACAGTTTATTCACAGAAAATGACAGCAGTGTTATGAATGTGTGGGAGGTGTACATGGTGCACTTGGATGGGTACAAAGGGCTCAATCAAAGAGTGGCACTGTTAATGTGAAGGCATTAAATAATAAACAATTTATAGATTACGAGAGATTATGAGAGGGCCGGTCGCAGTGGCGCAGCGGTAGAGTTGCTGCCTTACAGCGACTGCAGTGCCAGGGACCCGGGTTCCATCCCGACTACGGGTGCTGTCTGTACAGAGTTTGTACATTCTCCCCGTGACCTGCGTAGGTTTTCTTCGAGATCTTCGGTTTTCTCCCAAACTCCAAAGACATACAGGTTTATAGACAATAGGTGCAGGAGTAGGCCATTCGGCCCTTCGAGCCAGCACCACCATTCAATGTGATCATGGCTGATCATCGCCAATCAGCACTCCGTTCCTGCCTTCTCCCTATATCCCCCGACTCCGCTATTTTTTAAGAGTCAAGAGTCAATTTAATTGTCATTTGGACCCCTAGAGGTCCAAACGAAATGCCGTTTCTGCAGCCATACATTACACACAAATAGACCCCAGACACAACATAATTACATTTTACATAAATATCCATCACATAGCTGTGATGGAAGGCCAAAAAAAAACTTATCTCTCCACTGCACTCTCCCCCCCCCGATGTCAGAGTCAAAGTCAAAGCCCCCGGCTGGCGATGGCGATTGTCCCGCGGCCATTGAAGCCACGCCGGGTGGTGCGAGGTCGCACACCGGGTCTTGGTGTTGGAGCCCCCGGTGTGCGCTCGCAAAGTCCCGCGGCCATTCCAGCCGCGCGGGGCGGTGTAGTGAGGCCCCGCTCCAGGAGCTCTTCAGCCCCGCAACACGGGCGGGAGAATTCGCCGTTGCAGGAGCCCCGAAAAGCGGTCTCTCTCCAGGGATCCGCGGGCTCCTGGCGCTGCTGTCCGCAGACCCGCAGCCTCCGCATCAGCAGCAGCAGCGGCAGCAGCAGCAGCAGCGCTCCTCCACCGCTCCAACCGCTCCGGACTCGGCCAGCCCCGCGACGGCGACGGTGAGTAGCACCAGAGTCCCCGGCTTCTTCCTGTTGGAGGCCGCTCCTCGTTGCGGCCCCAACGACAACGGAAACCCGACGAGAAAAAAGGTCCGGTCTCCAGTGCAGGGAGAGATTTAAAAAGTTTTCCCCCCCCCTCCCACCCCACCCCCACCCCCCCACACACACACCCAACAAAAAAAATAACAAAAACTACATTAAAACACAGACAGAAAATAATAAAAACGCGGACAGACTGCAGAGGCCGCTGCTGGCCAGAGCCGCGCCGCCATATCTAGCTCTCTCTTGAAAGCATCCAGAGAACCGGCTTCCACCGCCCTCTGAGGCAGAGAATTCCACAGACTCACCACTCTCTGTGAGAAAAAATGTTTCTTCATCTCCGTTCTAAATAGCTTACACCTTAATCTTAAACTGTGGCTCCTGGTTCTGGACTTCCCCAACATCGGGAACATGTTTCCTGCCTCTAGCATGTCCAAACCCTTAACAATCGTATATGTTTCAATGAGATCGCCTCTCATCCTTCTAAACTCCAGAGTGTACAAGCCCAGCTGCTCCATTCTCTCAGCACATGACAGTCCCGCCATCCCGGGAATTAACCTTGTAAACCTACGCTGCACCCCCTCCAAAGACGTCCAGGTTTGTAGATTAATTGGCTTTGTAAATGTAAAAATTGTCCCTAGTGGGTATAGGATAGTGTTAATGTGTGGGGATCACAGGTTAGCACGGACCCGGTGGGCCGAAGGTTTCCTGTATCTCTAAACTAAAACATCTAAACTAAAGATAAGGGCAGCCATAAACAGTTATAGAACCATACAGACAGAGTGGAAGTTCATAAATTCTAGGAGCAGAATTAGGCCATTCAGCCCATTAAGTCTACTCCGCCATTCAATCTTGGCCTCTCAAACCCATTCTCCTGCCTTCGCCCCATAACCCCCGACACCCGTACTAATCAAGAATCTGTCAATTTCCACCTTAAATATATCCATTGACTTGTCCTCCACTGTCACCTGTGCAATGAATTCCACAGATCCACCAGCCTCTGACCAACTTCAGCTCAACTAGGTAGTCTTGCTGACCGCTGTGAACACTGGAGATGGCCCAGCCCCGGCTCGTCTCACGAGGACCGGAGAGAAAGATGGAGGGAGCCGGCAACAGCGGACACGAGAGGATGGGCCGGTAAGAGAGCGTATCGTGGGCCTTAACTTCCGCGCCCTCAAAGTCAGCAGCGGGACAGAGGCCACAAGGGCTGATTGTGGCTGCACGAGGAGAGGGACAACAGCTCGCTGAGAGGTGACTACTGGAGAGATGGAGAGAGGCGACGGCTGGAGGCCCTGCAACAGCCTGGGGCTCGCCTGGATCGGGCCCCGCTCCTGGAGACCCACGCACGGACCCGAATGGCGCCAAACCCGGCGACTCTTGCATACTGTCTCAGTGGACTATTTCAATGGACCTTGTACATATCGGGGATGGTGCTTAGGTCTGCCGATACTTGGACTGTGGGCAACAAAAGGGTTTCACTGTACATCGGTACACATGATAATCAAGAACCAACCATTGCATTGTGCATTGGTGTTGGAGTGTGTGAATGGGTAGGGATGAGGAGCAACTGTAGCCCTTCAATATATGGTGGTCCTTTGGACTAAGATGCACCAGAAGCAGATTGTGAGAACACAAATGGCCTACTCTGTCAAAAATAAATATAAAATCCCATTGTTATTCAAGAAAATGCATTCCAAATGTTATCATGATTAGTAAAGGGTGTCAGGGGTTCGGGGGAGATACAGATCAGCCACAATTGAATGCAGGAGTGGACTTGATGGGCCAAATGGTCTAATTCTGCTCCTACTTATCCAAACCTGAACATCACCTTTCCCTTTATTGAAGCAACTGATATCATTTTCTTTGTAAAAATTTACAGGGCAAAAAAAAACCCAGAAAATAATATAAAGTAAAATTCAACAGTCCCGTAATATAAATATGGGGCAAGTCTGCAGTTGGAGGAGATTTTCTATGGCACTACTCTAATGCAGGTTAGGTGTGTAACCCCCAGCAATTCATATACACAGGACAAGTCTGAAAGGGTTCACTTGGAAACCACCATTCTACTTTCATTTAAGTGCCACTTCTATGTCACTAACAACACAAGCTTCACTTAAATTTTTTTTATGACATTTGACAATAAAAACACTCAACTAGCCTGCTCCCACTGCTAAATCAATAAGATAGTCTTCATGGTTTAAGGTACAAGCCATCGAGTCAGAGAAAAAAAAAAACCCCAGCAAGTCTAGTTTAGAGATACAGCATGGAAACAGGCCCTTCGGCCCACTGAGTCCGTGCCGACCTGCGATCCCCCCGCACGTGTACAAAGTTACAATTATACAACGCCAATTAACTGACAAACCTGCACGTCTTTGGAGTGTGGGAGGAAACCGGAGGAAGCCCATGCAGGACACGGGGAGAACGTACAAACTCCATACAGACAAACACCCGTGGTCAGGATTGAACCCGGGTCTCTGTCGCTGTAAGGCAGCAACTCTACCGCAGCGCCACCCTGCCACCCTATTAGTAAATCACTGCAAACTATTAATAACAACGATTCATTAAGCCAATACTTAACTGCCTGGGTGATAAATGCATGATTTTTTTTTAAATGGAGAATCGCTGTACTGTACTTGTTCCATGCTCCAAGACTGTTTAAGAAGCAGATAGACAGGTACATGGATCGGATCGGTTTAGATGGATATGGGCCAGATGCAGGCAGGTGGGACGAGTGTAGATGCGACATGTTGGCCGGTGTGGGCAGGCTGGGCTGGAGTCAGTTTCTACGCTGTAAGAATCTGAAGAGTTGGATTAGTAGGACTCATCAGTTCTTTCCCAGACTAATACATCTGAAGAAGGGTCTTGACCAGAAACGTCACCCATTCCTTCTCTCCAGAGATGCTGCCTGTCCCACTGAGTTAGTCCAGCTTTTTGGCATTTAAAATAACTTGTAATGGAAGGTATTTATTAGCATGGCAACATAACTTGCCCCATGTCGTAGCTAGTCATAGCTGGTCTTCAACATAGTCGAAGGGGGTAAGAAAAATAGAAACATAGAAAATAGGTGCAGGAGCCACCACCGCCATTCATTGTGATCATGGCTGATCGTCCCCTATCAATAACCCGTGCCTGCCTTCTCCGCATATCCCTCGACTCCACTAGCCCCTAGAGCTCCATCTAACTCTCTCTTAATAGAAACATAGAAAATAGGTGCAGGAGGAGGCCATTCAGCCCTTCGAGCCAGCACCGCCATTCATTGTGATCAAGGTCTTCTACACAGTCGAAGGAGATCTTCAACACGTCATTTTTTTCAAACTATTCTAAACTCACCAATTAGGTCACCCTTAAGAAAATTTGATCCTTTATTATTAGCACAGTATGGGACAAATCCTATCATTAGCCAATTGAAGCTTAAGTTTCCCTGGTTTTTGAGTGGGTTGGAAATTACACTAGGAAGAAATTGCAATCCCACATAGACACACGACGACTTCAGCTTCACAATACTTAATGGCATTTAAAATAACTTGTAATGGAAGGTATTTATTAGCATGGCAACATAACTTGCCTCATGTTGTCTCACTGTCCTCCTTTACATATCGCTGCGTCACTGTGCTGCCTATTAGCAGGAATAAGATGACAGCGTGAAATGAGAGAATACAGCCCGGAAACAGGCCCACCGAGTCCGCACTGCCCAGCGCTCCCCACACACTAACACTATCCTACACACACACTAGGGACAGTTTAAATCAACTCCAGGCCAATTAACCGACAAACCTGGATGTCCTTGGAGTGTGGGAGGTAAACAAATATCTCGGATAAAATCCTCGCCAGGAGAACGTATGGACAAGCACCCGTAGTCAGGATCAATCCCGGGCCCCTGGAGCTGTAAGGCTATAGCTCCACAGCTACCCCACCATGCTACCCTAGTGAGGGAGAGTGAATGCATGCTTCCTCTCCTACCTTTTCTCAGGGTCAATTGTCACCCTTGGGTTTCACATCTGAGGAAGGGCCCCTCAGAGCACATGGATCCATATCTCGGAGGTGTCCATGGATTCAGAGTAAATTGGGATAAAACGGAGATGTTTCGTCCCGAAACATCACCTATTCCTTCGTTCCATAGATGCCGCCTCACCCGCTGGGTTTCTCCAGCATTTTTGTCTACCTTCACTTTGTACACTTTATATACTTCTACAAGATCAGCCTTCTGCATTCCAAGGAATAAACTCCTGATATTACTTAGTCTATCGATAGGAAAGTTCAGCTATTCTTAATTTTTTTCCGTGATTTTCTAAATGCTACCAGATCAATAGAACAGGTAGCCAATTTGATGCACTCACACAAATACAAGCCACAGACTCCCTGTCTCCCAGTCTAAAGTTGTAGGACAACTTGTTCTATTTGATCTTATTTGATTGTGCACGGCAGGTTGATTGCATTCGTCGAAACAGGGTGGACCACGTGAAGGTTGCAATCTCCCACCCTGCTTCTTGGATGCTGGGGTGGAAGATGTGTAATGGCAATGTCTCGTGTAATACGACTATGGTGCAGGCTTTGCGGACTGGATTGTATTTTCTTGCGCGACAATTACTACATTCATATACGATGTAGGAGCAGGATTGGACCCATTAAATCTCCTCCACCGTTCCATCATGGCTGATCTTAGTTTACAAGTGTTAGGAGCAGAATTAGGCCATTCGGCCCATCCAGTCGCTTCCGCCATTAAATCATGGCTGATCTAACTTTCCCTCTCAACCCCATTCTCGTGCCTTCTCCCCATAACCCCCGACACCCATATTAATCAAGAATCTATCAATCTCCGCCTTAAAAATATCCATTGACGGCCTCCATAGCCTCCTGTGGCAATGAGTTCCACAGATTCATCACTGCCTGACAAAACAAATTCCTCATCTGCTTCCTAAAGGAATGTCCTTTAATTATTTGGCTACAGTAGCAATCCACGCGTTGAATAAAACAATCTTTATTAGCAAATGCAGCTTTTAAACACACGTCTGGTAAGCGAGAGCTTATGCAAAGACCCTGCTGTTGCTGTAGGACGTTCTTCACCCCCAACTCCCGCCAAACCCTGTCACGTGACCGTCCCAGCTCCACTGACGAGGGTTCGATCTATAAGTGGCTCAACCACCAGATGGCGCCACACTATGACCGTTGATCCTAGACTCTCCCACTTGTGGAAACATCCTCTACACATCCACCTGATTCAACCCTTTCACTATTCAGTAAGTTTCAATGAGGTCCCCCACCCCGTCATCCATCCAAACAGAGTGGAGGCCCAGTTTCTTCTTCTTGGGGCCCCCCTTGGTCATGGCTGACCATGGGTATCTCCAGCGTTGGAAGATGCCAGTGCGTGACTTTGTTGAACGTGGGGAGACTGGTGCACAGACAGCCACCTTGACAGATCTGGGTCAGGATCCGGTGGCATGGTGTCCAAGACGACCGGAGACCCTTTTCTGCTGCAGCCTTCATCCGCCTTCCCAGCCGTTGTGACGCTCCACCAAGGTCAGCCATCGTCTTCCGCCTGTTCCACCGTTGAGGTCTTGGTTGGATTGCTCTTGTCAGAGACCTCCCCCTCAACCTTACCACCATGGGTGGCCCTACCAGGAGCCTAGCTTCAGAATGTATCGCTCTCAGGACCACACAAGCTTCTCCACCACGACAAGGTGACAATCCACAGAGAGGACCAGTGCCGTCAAATGATCATCGTACGTTATCCCACTCATTCCTGGGATCTTTCTCGTAAACCTCCTCTGGACCCTCTCCAGAGCTAGGACATCCTCATCTGTATCTCCCTCTCAACCCCATTCTCCTGTCTTCCCCCTGTACCTGGGCCAAGAACCTTGGGTGCTTATACAAGGCGGATGAAATTGAAATTTCATCAAAAAACGTTCCCCTATTCCCACAGTATGTGCAACAATTAACAAAGTTAAATGGAAAAAGCACAAATTTAAAAATAATTAACATGCTTCCGAGTGCCTCGCAGGTTATAAAGCAGATTGCAATGACAATGGTTGCTATAATAACCATGCGATTATTTAAACACTGCTAGCAATTTATGTGGGGCGTGGTTTTATTGCTGAGGTTGATGCTAAATAAAGCAAATCTTCTCATCTTAATGTGGGCACTTAGTTGGTGCTAAGTAAAGACCTAATTCCATCCTTTCCTTTATGACTGGTATTAAATTTCCTTAATGCTACTTAGGAGGGGGGCAGGGAAACAGACATCAATTATACAGGTTTGGCGAGTCGAGGCTGTGGGTTAATTCAACGGGTTTTATTATTAACGGTAAAACAGTGAACAAACGCAAGTCGATGAGACCACCAACTAAACGATGTTGCATCCACGGGTGTGATGCTAGAATGAATGACGTCGGCAAAAGCGCGCGAATAACGCTCCCCGCGCCCACGTGACTGGGGCAGCCAATCTGAGGGTTTGACTACCCCAAGGCAGATGCTACTACACAAGGCTTTTGGCCTACAAAAAAAAAGTTTTCACTTCTAAAATGTTTCCATTAGTTTCTCCACTGCTGGAATAAGACGTTTCGGGCTGAAACCCTTCCTCAGACAATAACCGTTGCCTGATAACAGCAGGGAAAGTCCAAGTAACTGAATGTTCAAGAAGGAACTGCAGATGCTGGAAGATCGAAGGTACACAAAATTGCTGGAGAAACTCAGCGGGTGCAGCAGCATCTATGGAGCGAAGGAAATAGGTGACGTTTCGGGCCGAAACCCTTCCTCAGACAATAACCGTTGCCTGATAACAGCAGGGAAAGTCCAAGTTACTGAATGTTCAAGAAGGAACTGCAGATGCTGGAAGATCGAAGGTACACAAAATTGCTGGAGAAACTCAGCGGGTGCAGCAGCATCTATGGAGCGAAGGAAATAGGCGACGTTTCGGGCCGAAACCCTTGGGTTTCGGCCCGAAACGTCGCCTATTTCCTTCGCTCCATAGATGCTGCTGCACCCGCTGAGTTTCCCCAGCAATTTTGTGTACCTTCCAAGTTACTGAATGCCTTGTTGTTGAATAGCTTAACGTCGAGCCATGGTACTGCTTGGATTCACCGGCTTCCATCGACAAACTGGTGTGGGACAAAGAGATAAAATATGGCCGTGCACGTCACCCTGCGAGATCGAGTGATGCCGGCAGACATGCCACACTGTGAATGTTTCACCACACTTAAAAGTGGCCACTAAATAGACTATGTGGCTGCTCACTCACGAGCTGGCCTTCATTCATTCCAAGCACATGCTATAATTCATGATAGCACTGTAACGTTTGATAGACGGCATTGTAAAATAAATCAAATCCCTTGTGGCATTGATCATGTGGAAATTGATGTCAAGTCAAGTCTGGTTTATAGCCTGACGCACAAGTATGAAAGTACAGGTGCAAAAAAAATAAAAAATCTTGCCTGCAGCAGAAACGCAGGCACATGGACTCGACTACATAAATTATATATCCTATATAAATTATAGATAGGTTTTACCAGATAGCAAAAAAAAACAAAAACTGGAAATATCAGGCATTAGCACAAAACAATTAGAAAACAAGTCCCAGCTCATGATGGAGGTGGACCACAATGTTCTGTTGCTGAGGTATCAATGGTGCTTGGTCATGTGGACCCAGGTACAGTGAAAACATACAGTTGTTGCATACAATTCTATTACACATTAGGTACAATCATAGGTGTAAGACTGTAGTCCACACAGAGACAGTTAGGCACCAACCTGCATCCTTCTGCAGATGCACCATGGAAAGCATTTTTTAAGAATAAGGGGCAAGCCATTTAGAACGGAGACGAGGAAACACTTTTTCTCACAGAGAGTTGTGTGTGTGTGGAATTCTCTGCCTCAGAGAGCGGTGGAGGCTGGATAGAGAGAGCTCGATAGGGCTCTTAAAGAAAGCGGAGTCAGGGGATATGGGGAGAAGGCAGGAACGGGGTACTGATCGTGGATGATCAGCCATGATCACATTGAAGGGCGGTGCTGGCTCGAAGGGCCGAATGGCCTACTCCTGCACCCATTGTCTATTTTCTATTTTATCGGGATGCATCACTGCTGGTTTGGGAACAGCTCCACCCAAGACAGCAAGAAATTGCAGCCAATTGTGGACGCAGCCCAGACCATCACACAAACCAAACCTCCCTTCCATTGACTCAATTTATACTCAAGTTCAAGTGAGTTGATTGTCATGTGTCCCTGTATAGGACAATGAAATTCTTGCTTTGCTTCAGCACACAGAACATAGTAGGCATTTACTACAAATGCCTACTCCATTTACTCCACGCTGCCCCGACAAGGCCAGCAGCATAATCACGGTCGAGTCACACCCTAGCCACTCCCTCTTCTCCCCTCTGGCAAGAGTTATAGAAGTGCGAAAACGCATACCAGATTCAGGGACAGTTTCTTCCCAGCTGTTACCAGAACATCTGCAGTGGTTTGTCAGATTATTCGATGACATGCCAAACACAACTCAGTTTATTGCACATGTACCAAGGTTCAGTGAAAAACTTTTGTTGCGTGCTAACCAGTCAGCGGAAAGACAATACGTGATTACAGTCGAGCCGTTTACAATGTATAGATACATGATATGGGAATAATGTTTAGTGCAAGCTAAAGCCAGTAAAGTCTGATCAAAGATACCAATGAGGTAGATAGTACTTCAGGACTACTCTTATAGGTTGTGGTGGGATGATTCAGTTGCCCGATAACAGCTGAGAAGAAACCGTTCCTGAATATGGAGGCTTGCGTTTTCACACTTCTATACTTTTTGCCCGATGGGAGAGGGGAGAGGAGGGAGTGGCCAGGGTGTGACTTGTCCTTGGTTATGCTGCTGGCAATTGGGTACTTAGCTATTAACTTGGTTTGAGTTCAATTGTTGAATGAATGAATGTTACAGGGACCAACCAACAATCAAAGGGAATCTCAGTCCCTGAAGGTTTAGCTTTGTTTTGTTTGGTGTCACGTATACCAAGGTGCAGTGAAAGCCAAAGGTAGGCTAAAGTGCTGGAGAAACTCAGCGGGTGCAGCAGCATCTATGGAGCGAAGGAAATAGGCAACGTTTCGTCCCGAAACGTTGCCTATTTCCTTCGCTCCATAGATGCTGCTGCACCCGCTGTGTTTCTCCAGCACTTTTGCCTACCTTCGATTTTCCAGCATCTGCAGTTCCTTCTTAAATGCAGTGAAAGCCTTTTCTGTTGTGTGCTATCCAGTCAGCGGAAAGACTATGCAGGATTATGGTCAAGCTGCCCACAATGTACAAATACAACCAAAGGCTAAAAAATAAAAAAAAAAAAAAAAAAATGATTGTGAGTTCCAGGTTTCAAGACAGAATTCAAACATTACTCAGACTTTTTCTCCATTTAAGAGAATTTTCAAAACATCTGAACATTGAAATATCTTGCCCCAAAAATTCTACATGTATAACGTATATTAACCTCCAAAAACACCCTAAAATTGGTTAGGGATGCAGTAGGCTTTGAAAAATAAAAAAGGAACAACCATCTGACACAGTGGCACAGCGGTTGAGTTGCTGCTTCACAGCTCTGGAGCCCAGGTTCGATCCTGACTCCAGGCGCTGTCTGTACCGAGTTTGTACGTTCTCCCTCTCGGTGCTCCAGTTCCCCCCCCCCCCCCCCCCCCCCCTCCCCTCTCCCACATTCCAAAGATGTGTAGGCTTGTAGGTTAATTGGCATGAAAATATTAGACTTGTCTTATCAGGAAAAACAGATCATTTTTCGAAGACGTGTACACCATTCATTGATTTATTACAAGGATAGTATGGTACAACACAAGTTTGGAGTTAGATCTAACTACGGGTGGGGTGATGGGTGGGGAGGGATGCGAGGCAGGTATATCATCACTTTTCTCTATTTTTCTTTTTTGTCTTTTTATTTCTCTATTCCTTTATTTCTTTTATTTCCTCACACTTTGGCTACACCCCTTTGGTAGTCTTGGGGTTCTATCCTTGCACACTCCACTTTTTCCTGTCGCTTGCTTTTTCTCCTTTCTTTTCTTCTAATTATGGCTAAAAGTCAAAATTGAAGCTGTCCAATAACTGTATTATGTCATAAGCCGTCGATTATATTTTTGTACACTTGCTTCTAATAAATTATTTTTTTTTTAAA
Organism: Leucoraja erinaceus; assembly: GCF_028641065.1. Taxonomy (NCBI): domain Eukaryota; kingdom Metazoa; phylum Chordata; class Chondrichthyes; order Rajiformes; family Rajidae; genus Leucoraja; species Leucoraja erinaceus. The sequence continues at coordinate 26,700,043 of NC_073402.1, read as the reverse complement.
TAAAAAAAAAAAAAAAAAGTCCCCTAGAGTGTAGGATAGGTGTACGGATGGTTGTTGATTGGCGTGGACCTGTGGGCCAAAGGTGCTGTTTCCACACTGTATATCTGAACGAAAGAGAACCAAACCCCAAGTGATCTAGTGCTGCTTTTACAGAGCAATTAGATGCAACTTATCCCCATGGGTTTGGTGCTGTAGTTACTGGACAAACATCCAGAAACCCTGGCCCACTGATCCTGAAAAATGAGTTCAAATCCCACCTCGGCAGCTGGAATTTTAAAATCGATGCAATGTTGTGAAAAATAAAATGTGATGAGTAATGGTGGCCTTGAAACTACTGAATAGCTACAGAAAAAAAAAAATTCTTTAAGACAGAAAATCTAAGATCTTTAAATTATTAGGTCAGGTCGGGGAGAGTTCCCCCGCCACGGGTAACATGTAATCCCGTGCTACCTGCTCCATGGTCGGATAGTCGGCGACTAAACTGTCTCCCCCACCTGGTTTGCCAGGTGAGGAGGGGGCTGTGGACCCCCAGCAGGACCAAAAACAAGACCAGTCAAAGGGCGGATGAGCTCCTAGCGAGCCAACGGCCATCCACACTTCAGTAGAAGTTGCGATCACTGTCGTACTTAGCATTGTAAGGAATGATGATAAAGCACACACACACCAAAATCCTAGACTTCCAGCGGCGGAGGTCCGCAGGAACTGGAGGACAGAGATGTGTGGTGCGTCCGTCACCGTTCCCGCCGGAAACCAGCGCCACTGCGACGCTAATGTTTTCAACGATGATGAACGCAACTCCAGATGCGTCTCTGTGGTTATCTCTCAACTCATTCTCAATTCTAAGCCAATCAAAGATGGACAATAAGTGTTGACCAAAAACAAAGTATGGAGTATCTCAGGGAGTCAGGCAGATAGTGGAGAGAGCAGATATTGCCAGGAATATCCACATCCTTAGAGCAAACATATTACAAATATTTAACGATACCATGCAGGTTTTTCCAGGGTCTGGTATCCAACCGTAAAAGAAAGGTAAGTTTTGTTTTCCAATTGGTCTCTGTCAACCGTGACTCGGTGGCGGCCCGGTGGCGCAATGGTAGAATCGCTGCCTTACTGCGCCAGAGACCCAGGGTTCAACCCTGACTACAGGTGCTGTCAGTACCGAGTTTGTACGTTCTACCTGTGACCGCGTGGGTTTTCCCCGGGTGCTCCGGTTTCCTCCCGCACTCCAAAGATGTACAGGTTTGTAGATTAATTGGCTTTGGTAAAGAGTGCAAGTTGTCCCTTGTGTGTAGGATAATGCGAGTGTACGGGGACTGCAGTTTGGCACGGACTCTGGGCCAAAATGCCCGTTTCTGTGTTACATATCCAAACTAAGACTTGTCCCCAGCCAAACATATCCTTCCCAGATCCGACCCGATGGGCTGAATGGCCTACTTCTGCTCCTATGGCTTATGAACTTTCTTGTCCCTTCTGTGCTGTGTCCTTACTCACCCATACTATGTCCAGTCTGAAGAAGCATCCCGGCCCACAACTTAACATAGAAACATAGAAATTAGGTGCAGGAGTAGGCCATTCGGCTCTTCGAGCCTGCACCGCCATTCAATATGATCATGGCTGATCATCCAACTCAGTATCCCGTACCTGCCTTCTCTCCATACTCCCTGATCCCCTTGGCCACAAGGGCCACATCAAACTTAAATATAGCCAATGAACTGGCCTCAACTACCCTCTGTGGCAGAGAGTTCCAGAGATTCACCACTCTCTGTGTGAAAAAAGTTCTTCTCATCTCGGTTTTAAAGGATTTCCCCCTTATCCTTAAGCTGTGACCCCTTGTCCTGGACTTCCCTAACATCGGGAACAATTAACCTATCCAAGTTCTCCAGAGATACTGCCCGACCTGCCGAGTTACTCCAGAACTTTATTTCTTCTTCTGTTCAGTCCTGCTTCCAATGATAAGCAATGAGTGGGTTTGGAACCAAATATGTGTTCCAAGGATACGGATGCTGCTGGCGTTCACTGTCTAACTTTAATTGTCCTTGAACTGAAGAGGGTGTTAATAATGTCACAGCCAATTGTGGAATCAATGTGATTTCTAATGCTCACAGCTATACTTAACTATGACATAATGCCAATACGATCACATTATTGGTTCTAGTAATTATTGTCACTGTTGGAATTTATCTATATTTACTTTGAAAACTGATATGCAGTTTATTATGGTGAGTTAATGCTGCTATTCTTTATGTGATATATTATTTTATTTGCATGAGGAATGGTAACTTGCAACTATGTGTTTTTTTTAGATTTTGCCATTTGTTTAGATATACAGCGTAGATGCATGTTCTTTAGCCCATCGAGTCTTCACCAGTTCTATGTTATCCCACTTTCTCATCCACTCTCTGCACACGAGGGGCAATGTTACAGAGGGCGTGGGTACAAACCCACACGACCTTGGGATGTGGGAAGAAACCCACGTGGCCGCAGCCGGAACGTGCAAACTCCACACAGACAGCACCCGAGGGCAGTTTCATACCCGGGCCTCCAGCACTGTGAAGCAACAGCTCAGCCGCTGAGCCACCCCTCTCCAGCTCAGCTGCAAGAGAACCAATGCACAGATTATCAATATTACCTGCTTTCAAAAGTTCTTGCAAGCCGTTATCTACTTTAACAAAAAACGTCTAGATATATTCCTGTAAAAACAAGAATCGTTTAGTTTGGTCTCATGAAAGACATTGGTCTCTTTTGTAATTTCAGGACATACCCTACAAAAATTAATATAGTTTATGAAGTGCATTAGAAATAAAGTCATATCAGAAATATTATGTCACAAACATTTGCACTCTGGAAATGGTGAAGGAAATGAGATCTTCAGTTTCCTCCCACACCCCAAGAACATACAAGTTTGGAGGTTAATTGTCTTGGTTTGAGTGTAAATAGACTTTAGTGCGTGTCAGACAGTATTAGTGTGCAGGGATTGCTGGTCAGTGCAGACTCGGTGGGCCGAAGGGCCTGTTTCCACGCTGTATCTCTAAACTAATTTTATACCACTGCAAGAATGCTCTGTTCAAACTCGATGTGGACTATAAAAGTGAGGAAAACATTTTTCACCCAGAGTTGTGAATCAGTGGAACTCCCTGCCACAGAAGGCAGTGGAGGCCAATTCACTGGGTGTTTTCAAGAGAGTGTTAGATATAGCTATTAGGGCTAATGGAATCAAGGGATGGGGGAAAAAGCAAGAACGGGTACTGATTTTGGATGATCAGTCGTGATCATATTGGTCATGCTGGTTCGAAAGGCCAAATGGTCTACTCCTACATCTATTTTCTATGTTTCTATACCAGCGCGTAACGGAAAAATGTCCACCTCAGTTAATGGGAAAGTAAGTTTCCAAGGAAGCTTCTTTATCAAAGGTGGTCCTCCAGTAGTACAACAATAAACCATTTCTCCCCTTCAACCTCGATCCCCTCCTCTAGCTTCACTATTCACACCACTTCTCCTCTTGTCTCACACCTGTTGTCTTTTCTTCTCTTCTTTGTTCACCCATCTGCCTATCAGAATCCCCTCTTGCTTGTATCCACCTATCGCTCGCCAAGATTTGTCTTGCACCTCCATTCTTCCAGCTTTCTCCACCAACACCTCGACCAGAAACATCACCTTGGCATGGTCTCTGGAGATGCTGCCTGACCCACTCCAGCGCATCGGTGCCTTATTTGGTAAACCAGCATCTGCAGTTCCTCACATCTCCAATAACACCATAAACCTTGGGCACAGAGTCATACAGTACAGAAACAGGTCCTTCGGCCCAACATGGCCATGTTGACCAAGATGCCCCATCTAAGCGAGACCCTTTTGATGGGATTGAAATGGGATTGCATTGGTGCAGTTCTTAAAATGCGAGGAAGAATCGTCCCGAGAAATAATATCACAGGATAGATAGAAGAAAAAACAGACTTTAAGGTAGTTGAATTTAGTTCAGAGATACAGCGCGGAAAGAGCCCATTTGGCCCACCAAGTCCGCACCAACCAGCAATCCCTGCATATTGTCACTATCCTAAACACACTAGGGACAATTTACACATACCAAACCAATTAATCTAGAAAAACCTGTACGTCGTTGGAGTGTGGGAGGAAACCGCAGAAAACCTCGCAAGTCACAGGGAGAACGTACAAACACCGTACAGACAGCACCCGGAGTCAGGATCGAACCTGGGTCCCTGGCGCTGGAAGGCAGCAAATCTACCATTGCGCTACTGTCCCGCTCTGGACTGAAATAACACGCCGTGGATTAAATTCCTCCCTTTCCAGATTGGGGAGGTTAATTACCGTTACAAGAATACAATCTCACCGTTATCAGGAGGTTCCCTGCAAGACCACGCTCCAACTTATGGTGACATTTGTCTTAAAAAATACACTTGCAACAATCGCTGATAAGCATAGAAAAGCTGTTAACAAGTTGCAAGTACTTTGAAAGGCTAACAGAAAAATTGTGCAAAGTGCCGAGCAAATCGAGATACGTGGCAATTCACTGCAGCACGACTCGCAACTATTCAGTTTGTAACATGCTATTCTACAAACATGTCATTATTTTCCAAGAAATTGAATTCTTTGTCTCCCTCTGTCCTTGCAGAAACAAAGAAAAGCAGATGCTGGTTTAAAACAAAAAGGACAAAGTGCTTAGCCGGTTAGGCAGCATTTCTGAAGAACATGGATACTGTAGGTGACGTTTTGGGCTGGGACCCCCGGCTGAATGTGGGGGGGGGGTGGGGGGGGGGGGGGGGGGGGTGGAGGAAAGAGAGAAACAAAAGAGGAAAAGTGGCAGAGGGGAGAGGCAGGACAAAGAGTGGCAAGTAATAGGTGGATAGACACAAAATGTTGGAGTAACTTGAGTCTAACACTCGAGTCTGAAGAATGGTTTCATCCTGATACGTCACCTATTCCTTTTTGCCAGAGATGCTGCCTGCCTGACCTGCTGAGTCACTCCAGCATTTTGTGTTTATCTTGGGGGTCATCCAGCATCTGCAGTTCCTTCTTACACAGGTCATAGGTGGACAATGGGGGCAGGGAGGGTAGTTTGCTAGGCAGATGGTGGGAGTGAAATCCAGAGATTGAAAAAAAAAAAATGAAATGAAATGATTCAATTTATTGTCATTGTCAGTGTACAGTACAGAGACAACGAAATGCATTTTTAGCATCTCCCTTGAAAGGGAGACACAGGGCGTCGCGGTGTGCCCGCGCCTGCCGCCGTACATTCCATTACAGGCAAAGGTGGGTGAAGTGTCTTGCCCAAGGACACAATGACAGTATGCACTCCAAGCGGGATTTGAACCGGCTACCTTCCGGTTGCCAGCCGAACTCTTAGCCCATTGTGCTATCTGACGCCAAGTGAAATCCAGAGATTGGAACAGGAGATGTGAGATGAACTGATTGAAGAGTTGTGAATTGTAAAGCCAGAGGATGGAATCTAGAGGCAGGGTGAAGGGGAGAGTCCAGGTGGTGCATGGAGGCGGATATGTGAGAGGTGAGAGTTTAGATTATTGTCACGTGTACCGAGGTACAGTGAAAAGCTTTTGCTGCGTGCTAACCAGACAACGGAAATTGCCGCGTACCAACCAGTCAGCGGAAAGACAATACCCGATTACAATCGAGCCATTTACAGTGTATAGATGCATGATAAAGGAAATAACGTGAATAATATTTAGTGCAAAAATAAAGTCCAGTAAAGTCTGATCAAAGATAGTCCGAGGGCCTCCGGTGAGGTAGGTAGTAGCTCAGGAAGGTTGGGTAGATTGTGCTCTCTCGCTGATGGAACGATGGTTGAGTTGCCTGATACCAGCTGGAAAGAAACTATCTAAAACTGAAGAGTTCAGTGTTCACACCATTAGGTTGCAAGCTAGCTTGCACTGCTGACAAGTGCAGGTAAGGTGGTTTACTCCCATACCTCTGGTGATATAATACTTGTGTAATTAGAGTCAAGCAATTGTCTTGCCCGTGAGCCAAAGCTACTCACAATCCCTAGGTACAAAACACCATTGGAACGTAGCGAGGAGATAAAGTTCGTTTATTAATAATAATAATAATTTTATTTATGGGCGCCTTTTAAGAGTATCAAGGACACCTTACAAAAATTTAGCGTAGAGGAAGGTAGAGGAAAACATGTAAGCGGAATGAAATAAATAGTAGAGACATGACTAGTACACAAATTAAAGACAGAATTCAAATCAAAACATAATATGAGGCAATTCAAGCACAGATGAAAAGGGAGGCTGACGTGGGGCTAAGGATAGGCAGAGGTGACGAGATGGGTCTTGAGACGGGACTGGAAGATGGTGAGGGACACGGAATTGTGGATCAGTTGGAGGAGGGAGTTCCAGAGCCTGGGAGCTGCCCTGGAGAAGGCTCTGTCCCCAAAACTGCGGAGGTTGGATTTGTGGATGGAGAGGAGACCGGCTGATGTGGATCTGAGGGACCATGAGGGTTGGTAGGGGGAGAGGAGGTCAGTGAGATATGGGGGGGCCAGATGGTGGAGGGCTTTGTAGGTGAGGACCAGGATTTTGTAGGTGATCCGGTGGGAGATGGGAAGCCAGTGAAGTTGTTTGAGGACTGGAGTGATGTGATGCCAGGATTTGGTGTGGGTGATAAGTCGGGCGGCTGCGTTCTGGATCAGTTGGAGTTGGTTGATGTAGGTGGAGCTGATGCCAAGGAGATATTGTCACATGCATGGTACAGGTAGAATGAAAAATGTTGCTTGCAGCAGCATGACAGGTAATATACTCAGACAAACACACAAAGACAAATTATCCATCCTTTACACATACATTTCTGTAAGAAAGACAAGACATTAGTGCAAAAGCATAATTAGTAAAATAAACTAAGTCCACGGTAGAGCAAGATCTATCCATTCTATGCTTGAGGAACAATAAGGGAAAATAGTTTTGCATGAACGAGAGATAAAATGGAATTTGTCAAAGTTTCGAGGACTTATTCAGGACCAAAATAGTTTTTAAATCAGACGCCAAATGAGATCCAGAATCCCAAAGGCATCAGTTTCCGTAGGAATGCATTTACAGGTGAAGAGATATTAACCACAATGAGTTTATTTTTTGAGCATCCATATGTTCCACACCAGAGTTTATAAAACAGAATAAAAGGCATAGTGATGCTTCCTTCTCAGATGAAGGCAGTCAGTAATGAAGAACTGAAACTATTAGATCATGAGATTCGGTTATTTTCTATTTGAGAATTTCACATTGTCAGGGAGTTGATATCTTAAAATAAAGGGAATCTTTGCAAACGATGCACAATCAAACAACTATACCTCCACTGGGCCTTGATTATGAACTGAAGCAATTAACTTACACATGTTCACATTGTTCCAACTCTTTTGAATTACAAATGAAATCTTTTCTTTCAATTCTCATTTAATTCAACTCCATATATGCTGCAAAGAGAAACTACATCCTGGAGTAAGATTTCAATGACATTGGTAGAACCTCTCTTACATTATTTATAACAGCAAAAACAACCTTTAAAAGCACGAGAGAACACAGCGCAACTCAGCAAGTCAGGCAGCATCTCTGGAGAACATGGATAGGTCACAAAGTGCTGGACTAACTCAGCAGAGTTGCTGCCTGTTCTGCCAAGTTACTGCAGCACTTTAGTTCCTTTTGTGTATTAACCAGCATCTGCAGTTCTAGGAGCAGAATTAATAGGAGCACAATTAGGCCATTTGGCCCATCAAGTCTAATCCACCATTCAATCATGACTGATTTACCTTTCCTTCTCAACCCCATTCTCCTGCCTTCTCCCCATAACCCTTGACACCCTTACTAATTATGTTCCTTGTTTCTATGCTTTAAAAACACCAAAATATGGTCACAAATCTCTCTTCTATTTGTCAAAAAGTAGTGGCTGTTCTCCACAATAATGTTTATATTGGGAACCTAATTATATTACAATTGGGTTGAAGTAGTTCCGGAGAAAACCCACTCAGGACACAGGGAGAACGTGTAAACGGTACCCGTAGTCAGGATCGAACCAGAGGTCTCTGGCGCTGTAAGGCAGAAACTCTACCTCCGTGCCACAATGCCATGCGTCTTCTCTCTCTCTCTCTCTCACACATAAGTAATTGCGAGGGTTTTCAATCTCCTAACACAGCCATCCAACAATCTTTCAAGTTTTTGTTCACTCATCATCAAAGGCCTCCAGTCACCGAGTTACCAAACGATCCTGCCTGAAGCTATTTCAGTCTTCAGTTCCGAGATGACCCCTTCTCAAAGTCATTGGGGAAGAAACACGGCTGGGCAGCAGTGCAAGTGGTACATACCATCCATTGATCACACAAACCAAACAGAGCACATCACATAGAACACAATTGGAACTGCAGATGCTGGTTTACACCATAGACACAAAAATGCTGGAGTAACTCAGCGGGACAGGCAGCATCTTTGGGAGAGAAGGAATGGGTGGCATTTCTAGTCAAGACCCTTCTTCAAACTGAAACGCCACCCATTCCTTCTCTTCAGAGACGCTGCCTGTCCCGCTGCGTTACTCCGGCATTCTGTGTCGAACTTGACCAATGATGGTGCCCATTTGGTGCCACTGCTAAAGGTGAGTTTACAAAATACAAGCAGAAGGAGGCACTTTGTTGTTTTGTGTCTGCTCCTTGTGACCATCTTGTGTCTGCTCAACTTCATGTGTATCACATAACGTATGCTGGGTGATTACGCAACACTGCATATCTTCCACGTTCAGTTGGTCATAAATCATAATAGATGATCGGTTGGTCATAAATCATAATAGATGATCGGATATTCAGTGTCAGTGGAGATCTTGATAAAGGACAGCATCAGGGAAAAGGTTTGTTGGGAATCGGGGAAAGGTGAGATAGATGAGGGGAGAGGGGGATAGGGGGAGGGGGTGAGGGGGAGATCTTGAGAGGGGGGGAGAGGGGGGGAGGCATCAGGGGGAGAGGGGGAGAGGGGGAGAGGGGGAGAGGGGGGAGGGGGGAGAGGGGGAGAGGGGAGGGGGGAGGGAGGTGTCGGAACCCTTCTTCACACTGGAAGATAGCGAAGGCAGGAACTAAAGGCAATGAGTCATACAGCGCAGAAACAGGCCCTTCGGCCCAACTGGCCCTGCCGACCAACATGCCCTATTCTAGTCCCACCTGCCCATGTTTGGCCCAACCCATCCAAATCTATCCTATCCATGTACCTGTCAAAATGTTTTTTTTTAAACATTGTCTCAATACCTGCCTCAACGATCTCCTCTGGCATTTTGTTCCATACACCTACCACCCTTGGTGCAAAACAAAAAAATGTTGCCCCCTCAGTATCCTATTAAATCCCCCTCACCTTAAACCTATGCCCTCTGGTTCTTGATTCCCCTACTCTGGGTAAATGGCTCTGTGGATTTACCCTATTTAATCATCTCATAATTGTATACACCTCCATAAGATCATCCCTCATCTTCCTGCTCTCCAAAGAATAAAGTCCGAGGCTGCTCAACCTCCCCTGGTAGCTCAAGCCCTCGAATCCTGGCAACATCCTTGTAAATCTTCTCTGCACTCTCTCCAGCTTAACAACATCTTTCCTATAACTGGGCAACCAAAACATACAATAGACAATAGGTACAGGAGTAGGCCATTCGGCCCTTCGTGCCAGCACCACCATTCAATGTGATTATGGCTGATCATCCACAATCAGTACCCCGTTCCTGCCTTTTCCCCCATATCCCCTAACTCCACTATCTTCAAGAGCCCTATCTAGCTCCCTCTTGAAAGTATCCAGAGAACCGGCCTCCTCTGCGGCAGAGAATTCCAGTCACAACTTTCTGGGTGAAAAAGTGTTTCCTCATCTCTGTGCTAAATGGCTTTCCCCTTATTCTTAAAAGCCCTGTCCCACTGTACGAGTTCATTCAAGAGTTCTCCCGAGTGTGCCCTGATTCGAACTCGGAGATTTACAGTAATGGCCGCTCACAGGTAGTCGAGGCTCACGTGGACATTTTTCAACATGTTGAAAAATCTTCACGAGTTTTCCCGAGCTTACCGCGTTTCCCGAGTACCTGCCGTTAGCGTTACGAGCCGCTAAGAGACGTCCCCGAGCCCCGACGTACCCCCTACGATCATTCACCGTGCTTATCACGAGTTTCTTTTTTTTTTAAACTCGGGAGAGCTCTTGAATGAACTCGTACAGTGGGACAGGGCTTTAAACCATGGTCCCTGGTTCTGGACTCCCCCAACATTGGGAACATGTAGCATGGCAGGAGTTAACACGGTCACCACAACTTCTCCGACAAAGATAGATTTTCATCTGTCCTATTTCACCCTGTCGGGAGATGATGGATGCAGCATGGAATTGAAACTGCCACCTTTCTCCTCTGTATACTCAGTCACTTTAAATGTTGGCCCAGCCGTGAATGGAAACTCTTCAACCAATGCAGTTGAGCTCAGAATACCTGAATGTATAATGCACCCCCACTGCCATCTTGCCTTGTCTGGATCACACTCAGTGACACAATTACTGGACAGGTTAGGACTCCATTCCTTGGGAGCGCAGGAGGATGAGGAGTGATCTAGTGGAGGTGTACAAAATCATGAGAGGAATAGATCGGGTAGAAACACAGAGTAGGGGAATCGAGAACCAGAGGACATCGGTTTATGGTGAGGTGGGGGGGGGGGAAAGATTTAATGGGAACTTGAGGGGTAACCTTTTCAGACAAAGGGTGGTGGGTGCATTGAATGAAACGCCGGAGGAGTTGGTTGATGCAGGTACTATCACAACGTTTAAGAAACATTTACACAGGTACGTGGATGGGACAGGTTTAGAAGGGTATGTGCCAATGCAGGCAGATGGGACTAGTGTAGATGGGACATGTTGGTGGTTGTGGGCAAGTTAGGCTGAAGGGACTGTTTTCACGCCGTATGACTTCGTTGGACATCATTCTCAAAAATAGTCCTACTAAAAAGGATCAATTTTACAATGCTGTGCCTAAGAACTTTCATTTTGCCTAGAAGATAAAACACAGAACGATATCCTCATTAAAAACAAGCATCCCCTTTTGCTTCCTTCATAGCTCTTCCAGAGATCTATTAATAGGAGTGAGAGAAGCAAATTGTTATTTCCTGCAATTTGAAGTTTGCCTGAAAACCAGATTATAGTGATGAATGAATCTCTCTCAAAATGTTCTTTTTCTTTGTTAAACTAACTTTAGAAATGCAATTTTTATAACGTTGCAAAGTGTTCCAAAGCGCTGCCACGGCATTGTGGAGAAATAATAATAGTGAGCTCCATTGAAGAGATATTGGAAAATATTACCAAAAACTGGGGTTGAAAGGCTATACGAGCAAATTAAAAAGGGTTTGCTAAAGAGAGAGATTTCAGGGCATCAAAATGAAGGCACTTTTTTACAATTTAGAGTTAGATTCAGATTCAATTTAATTGTCATTGTCAGTGTACAGTACAGAGACAACAAAATGCATTTAGCATCTCCCTTGAAGAGCAACATAGCAAATGATTTGAATAAATAATAATAAGTGTCCGGGGGGGGGGGGGGGTGATTGGCAGACACCGAGGTAAGTTGTTGAGGAGAGTGACAGCCGCCGGAAAGAGCCTGTTCCTTGACCTGCTGGTTCGGCAACGGAGAGACCTGTAGCGCCTCCCGGATGGTAGGAGGGTAAACAGTCCATGGTTGGGGTGAGAGCAGTCCTTGGCGATGCTGAGCGCCCTCCGCTGACAGCGCTTGCTTTGGACAGACTCAATGGAGGGGAGCGAGGAACCGGTGATGCGTTGGGCAATTTTCACCACCCTCTGCAATGCCTTCCAGTCGGAGACAGAGCAGTTGCCAGACCATACTGTGATGCAGTTAGTAAGGATGCTCTCGACGGTGCCGCGGGAGAAGTTCACCAGGATCTGAGGAGACAGATGGCCCTTCTTCAGTCTCCTCAGGAAGAAGAGACGCTGATGAGTCCTTCTTGATCAGAGTAGAGGTATTGTGGGTCCAAGAGAGGTCATCGGAGATGTTGACTCCCAGGAACCTGAAGCTAGAAACACGTTCCACCTCCGTCCCGTTAACGTGGATGTGAATGTAGATCTGAGAAACTATTTAGTTATATTATCTAATATATTATTATGACACAATTCTGTTCTGAAACCCATTTAGATCATAAGATCATGTTTTAGGAGCAGAATTAGGCCATTCGGCCCATCAAGTCTACTCCGCCACTGAATCGTGGCTGATCTATCTCTCCCTCCTAACCCCATTCTCCTGCCTTCTCCACATAAATAAATGCAACTAAGGATGCAGGTGGGGGAAATGATGTTGGAGGCGACTCACCAACCAGGTGATAATAATCATCTTATCAGACCATCATCGATAAACATCAGGCAGGATTGTGTGACAATTACAATTGACATGTGGTTGTGGGTTACAGGATTGGTGCCAAGGATGGATGCAGATCACCTATTTTTATTTGAAGTCCCACAGTGCAAGAAAAGAAGATTGAAAACGGAAGAAAAAGATAAGCAACAGTTGGCAGAGCCAGGCTTTCATTTTAAAAGCCCAACTATTGCAGGAGCCAAGAAACGAAAGCTGTGGTCACGCACAAGAACTAGGTGTTGGAAACAAGAAAAAAAATACATTAACAAAACGCAAGTTTAAAGAAAGTCTGAAGAAGGGTTTTGACCCAAAACACAACCCATTCCTTCTCTCCAGATATGCTACTTGTCCCACAAAGATACTCCAGCATTTTGTGCCTATTTTTTTAACAAAACGGAACTACTAGAAGAACTCAAAGGGTCAGGTAGTATCTCTGGAGGACATGGCTAGGTGACATTTCGGGGTGAGACACTTCTGACTGATCCTATCTTCTTCAATCTTAAGAAGGGTACCGACCCAAACGTCACCTATCCATGTCTCCAGAGATGCTGCCTGACCTACTGAGTTACTGCAACACCTTGTGTTACATAGAAACCTAGAAAATAGGTGCAAGAGGAGGCCATTCGGCCCTTCGAGCCAGCACCGCCATTCATTGTGATCATCCCCAATCAATAACCCATGCCTGCCTTCTCCCTATTCCATGCAAAATTCCAGCATCTGCACATGTCAGCAGTTCCTTGTGTCTACTTTTTGGTGAGGGACCCCCTTCGTCAGGTTGAAGGAGGAAGGACCAGTCCGAAGAAGGGTCCCGACCCAAACGCCACCCGTCCATTCCCTCCCCAGATGCTGCTTGACCTGCTGAGTTTCTCCAGCTAGTTGCGTTTTGCACAAGACCCCAGCAGCTGCAGTTTCTTGCGTCTCTAGATGTTATTATCAGTCGGGATAAAGGAAGAGGAGGGCACAACAGCAAGCTTGAAGGTACACAAAAAAGCTGGAGAAACTCAGCGGGTGCAGCAGCATCTATGGAGCGAAGGAAATAGGCAACGTTTCGGGCCGAAACCCTTCTTCAGACTTAAGCAAACTTGAAGTTTGGAAGGGATAAACAGTGACCACAAAAGTACAAGGAATGTGAGATGGAAATTCCCTTTCAAGCAAGCTTTTCCCTCATTCCCCACCCACGTTTTAGTAGAGAATTCCCGATACAGGACTGATACCACAACCAAAATATTCATCAGCAAAACCGAATTCGAACTATATTGTATACAAAATAACAGAGGCAGCTGAGATCTGATGTGTCACCAATCAGACTGCTGCAGAGAGCCAGGTACAAAGTGCTGGATTCACTCAGCGGGTCAGGCAGCATCTCTGGAGAAATCAAAATGGGTGATGTTTTGGGACGAGGCCCTTCCTCAGACTGAAAATGGAGGGGAGGGAACTGGAGGTAAGAAAAGGCCAGAACCAAGCAGGGCCGGCCACAGATGACCAAGGAAAGGTGAAGCCCATAATGGCCCATCATTGACTGGAGAGGCATACTGACTGGTTGCATCACCACCTGGAACAGTAACTCCAATGCCCAGGCATCTAGGAGGCTGCAGAAAGTGGTAGATACTTGCTGGTCCTTCACAGGTACTGACCTCAACACCAATGACGGCATCTACAGGAGGCACTGCCACAAAAAGTTAGCCCAAAGTCATCAGAGACCAATATCACGCTCTCATTTCAGTCCTATCATCAGGAAGAAGCCAGAAGCCTCAGATCTGATGAAGGGCCCCGACCCAAAACATCAGCTATTCTTCTTCTCTACGGATGAGAACTGACCCACTGAGTTACTCCAGCATTTTGCGTCTATCTTCAGATCTGAGACATCCAGGTTCAGGAACAGCTTCTTCATGGCTCTTGAACATGACACCACAGTAACCCAGCAATTGTGATCGACTTTGGCCTTCGCTTTGGTTGCACGATGGATACCAGTTCTGCACTATTATGGTCTGGTTACCTGGTATTACTGATTATTGATTTTGTTGCATTATTAATGATTGCAAATTTATTTGTGCATTATTGCTTTATTGGGCCTCTGAAGCTGCAGCTAATAAAAACATTACTGTTCAGTTGCCAGTACAGGTGACAATTAAACACTGGATAGACACAAAATGCTGGAGTAACTCAGCGGGACCGGCAGAAGGGTCTCGACCCGAAACGTCACCCATTCCTTCTATCCAGAGATGTTGCCTGTCCTGCTGAGTTGCTCCAGCTTTTTTTGTCTATCTTTGGTTTAAACCAGCACATGCAGTTCCTTCCTACAGCAATTAAACACTCTTGACTTGACACCTGAAATACCCTGCAATTCAGGCAGCATGTGTGGAGAAAGATTTAGATGGATAACCTTTCATCAGAATCATATTACTCGTGTCCAATGCAGGTCAAATGAATCATATGGATCAAATGTGCATGCAATTTCTATGTGGCCATTGTGATGGAAGATCAGCTACTTGAAATCAACTGTTTCTCTCACTAGATGCTGCCTGACCTGTTGAGTATTTCCAGTACTTTTGGTTTTATTTCTTTCAGAGTTACAGCATGGACAGTATTCTGTATTTATTTTCATAGAGAGTCATACAGCGTGGAAACAGGCCCTTCAGCCCAACCTGCCCATACCGACCAACATGCCCCATCTACACTTATCCCAACTGCCCACACTTGGCCCCTATCCCTCTAAATCCGTCCCATCCATGTACCTGTCCAAATGTCTCTTAAATGTTTTGACAGTAGCTGACCCAACTACCTCCTCTGGCGGCTCGTTCCATACACCCACCACCCCTTTGTGTAAAGGATAAAGTTACCTCTCTTATATCTATCTTCTATCTATCTATCTATCTATTTATCTATCTATCTATCATTATATAAAAGTCTGTGGGCTGCCTGCCTGCCGTCCGTCCGGCTGCCTTTCTTCCTTTTGATTCGCTGCTCCTTCCTATCAGCTTCCAACACACTTCAAAACAAAGTTGCAAGACAGGAACACTCTGAACTTTTCACCTCAATGGGATATCACAGCAAGTGCTTCAACAGGAGGAGGAGGGCCAATTGGTATTGCAATTGGAACTGCTGCAGCAGGCAGGGAGGTGCAATTGGAATTTATTTTCAATCCACTGCTGAGGGAGGCAGGGGAGTGCTGGATGGAATCTTACATTTGGGAACGGGTTCAGTGCTGTTGGAGGAGACGGGTGCATGGTGGAATATTGGGTTGGGGGATCACACCATTGGGGGAGCAGGACCCAACGGGTCTGCACTTGGTCTAGTTCTCAATAAATCTTGCCCTTCTCATGTTAAACCCATGTCCTCTAGTTCTCGATTCCCCCTACTCTGGGGAACATACAACATACTTGAAACTTCCCACATACACAAGGTCTCAAGGTACAATTACACATTTACATCTGGGCATAGTGGTTTGGTTCCATTATTACTGTGAAGAACTCGACATTGCAATCACCTCTATCAAAATATCCCTGAAAGAGGGCTGTATTAAATGTCCTATCTTTCAACCGCCGTCGCGACCGTGGTCACCGCAGGTCAAATGGCCGCAGATAATATTCATTTTAAAGGCGCTATCGACGGAGATTCATACACATTCATACAGTCTCCATTCACGCCTGCTTCAAGAGGGGAAGAGGGGAAGGGGGACATTTGCCAAGACGAAACAACATTTCGACTTTTCTTGAAAAGGGAATGTATGTGTTACTGACTATTCTGTCAGCTGTCAGGAAATTCCCAAGATGACCACCACCCAGCCTTGTTCAAAAATTGTGATTCAAGGCAGCTGGAGACAGGGAATAAATTAACATGCATCAGCTCCTATAAACAGTGGCGAGGTCAAACAATACCCGGCTAATTAATGGCAATTAAAATCAGGATTTCTTTTTCAACGGCGGGGTGGGGGCTGAGAGCTGAGAGAAGCCAAAGGGAGATTTAAAAAAAAAATTTTTTAAATGTCTCTCAAAATTGTTCATTTAAAATTGCGTAGCTGGAGAGCACCGGGGAAAAACATTACAAAAACTCAGTCCAAAAAAAAGGGAGACAAATTAGTCCAAACACCCCGGAATTATTACATTCTAACGCCAAGTAAATCCTCCGACTTACCATTCAAGACACCACTCTCAGCGTCCTCTCCGGGAAAAGCCTATCGCATGATTAAAAAATAAAAAAAATCTTAGCGATTATCGTGTAGCAACTAACGATTCCATTGGAGCTCAGAATATTAATGGGGTCGGTTTTCCTTGGACGCCCGACCGAAGTGTATTTGGAGAGGAAGGAGGATTTGGACACAAACACGAGGAAAATTTGGATGTCCTTTAAATTCCTCCCGGCTCGACTCCCTTTTGCGAGAGAGAGATAGAGAGAAGGGGAAAAAAAAATCTCCACGCCCGTATTTTCTACAAGCACTTCTCAACAATCATTCTGCCTGGTAACAGTTGGCCCACGGACACTTAATTGCAACTCTCTGTTGCTAAATTAATCGGAACAGGACGACTCCGTGCAGGATCCGTGCAATTGACACCAATTTCGCCTGAAATAACCCAGTCTCGCTGAAGGAACCAAATCTCCACTGTTAAAGCCAAGGGGGCGAAAATAGTTGGGGAACAAACGCTGTTGCTAAATTCTGAAATCCTGATATTATTTTAACCCTGTATGCAATTTTTAAATAAAAAACAAAAACAAGTTTAGTATCAAATGATGAACAAAAAAGACACATATGTCGTTGACTTCGCTTACCGGAGTGAGGTTGGGGAAGGAGGCGGAGAATCGGTTTTTGACCTGGAAAGGTATATAGGGAGAGGGTTAAATTAGAGAACTGGAGAGCAGGCAGGAATCTCCTTCCAATTCACACGACTACTGCGCGTCATCCTCGGCAAGGTTTCACTCCTGACTCGGTGTGTAGCGGGTACCAAGGCAGCGGCTTAACCGTCTGTGTGGTGGCTCTCCAGCGAGTAGGTTGCAATTTCAGCAGAAGGTTACATTTCGTGGAAGCCAGGCGTGGAGCACTACCGGGGGCCGACGACGGTGGATGGGAAGAGGGAGGGGAAAGCGGCCCCTTCTCCTGCTCAGACGCGGTGGGGTGCGATTAGCCCGTCGCCACCCCTGCTGTCTGCAAGATGTGGCGAGTTCCACGACAATGCTCGATGGTCTTTGCAAAACCCAACACAATGAGCGGAACTCGCCACCTCTCACACACACAACCAAAGATCATATAGCTTGCTGTAGGGTCTTTGCACACAACTCCTTGCAAGTAACAAAAGCCACGCGTTGGCAGTGCACTCTTGTGAGTGCGTGTGTGTACACAAAACCAGCCTTCTCTCAACATTCCTCTTCCCCGTCTCTTTGTCGAAAGTTGAGATTTTTTTTTAAATGGAGACTTCAGGTTTTCACTATGGTTGCTTCCTATAGACCCCTGGACTGGGATTCGTTGCAGTTGCTCCCCCCCCCCCCCCCTCTTCTTCTCTCTCTCCCCCCTTCTTCCCCCCCCCCCCCCCCCCCCCCCCTCTTCTTCCCCCCCCCCCCTCTCTCCCCCCCCCTCTTCTCCCCCCCCCCTCTCCCCCCCCCTTCCCCCCCTCTCCCCCCCCCCCTTCCCCCCCCCCTTCCCCCCCCCCTTCTCTCCCCCCCCCCCCTTCTTCCCCCCCCCCTTCTTCCCCCCCCCCCCCCCTCTTCTCCCCCCCCCCCTTCTCCCCCCCTCTTCTCCCCCCCCTCTTCTCCCCCCCTCTTCTCCCCCCCCTCTTCTCTTCTCCTCCCCCCCCCCTCTTCTACTTCTTCCCTCCCCCCCCTCTTCTCCTCCCCCCCTCTTCTCCTCCCCCCTCTCCTCCCCCCCCCCCCTCTACTTCCCCCCCTTCTCCTCCCTCTCTCCCCCCCCCCCCTCTTCTCCTCCCCCCTACCCTTCCCCCCCCCCTCTTCTCCTCTCCCCCCCTCTTCCCCCCCCTCTCTCCTCCTCCTCCCCCCCCTTCTCCTCCCCCCCCCTCTCCTCCTCCCCCCCCCCCTCCTCCTCCCCCCCTCTTCTCCTCTCCCCCCCTCCCCCTTCTTTCCTCCCCCCCCTCTTCCTCTCCCCCCCCCTCTTCTCCGCTCCCCCCCTCTTCTCTCTCCCCCCCCCTCTTCTTCTCTCCCCCCCCCTCTTCTTCTCCCCCCCCTCTCTTCTCTCCCCCCCCCCTCTTCTCCCTCCCCCCCCCCCTGCTTTCTTCCTCCCCCCCCCCTTCTTCTCTTCCCCCCCCTCTTCTTCCCCCCCCCCCAGCTTTTTTCTTCCCTCCCCCCCCCCCTCTCTCCTCCCCCCCCCTTCTTCCTTCCCCCCCCCCCTTCTTCTTTCCCCCCCCCACCCCCCCCTTCTTTCCCCCCCCCCTCTTCCCTTCCCCCCCCCCTCTTCCCCCTCCCCCCCCCTCTTCCCCCCCCCCCTCCCCCCCCCTCCCCCCCCCCCCCCCCCCCCCCCCCCCCTCTTCTCCCCCCCCCCCCCCCCCCCCCCCCCCCCCCCCCCCCCCCCCCCCCCCCCTCCCCCCCCCCCCCCCCCCCCCCCCCCCCCCCCTCCCCCCCCTCCCCCCCCCCCCCCCCCCCCTCCCCCCCCCCCTCCTTCGCTTCGTTCCTCCCCCCCTCTCCCCCCCCCCCCCCTCCCTCCGCCCCCCCCCCTCTTCTTTCCCCCCCCCCCCCCTTCTTCCCCCCCCCTCTTCTGGCCCCCCCCCCCCCTCCCCCCCCTTCTTCCCCCCCCCCTTTCTTCCTCCCCCCCCTTCTTCTTCCCCCCCTCCTCTCCCCCCCCGCTTCCCCCCCCCCTCTTCCTCCCCCCCTCTTCTCCCCCCCCCCCTCTTCTCCCCCCCCCTTCTTCTTCCTCCCCCCCTCTCTTCTCTCCCCCCCCCTTCTTCCTCCCCCCCCTCCTTCCCCTCCCCCCCCCCCTCCCCCCTCTTCCTCCCCCCCCTCCCCCCCTGATCCCCCACTCCCCTCTCCCTCTTCTCCCCCCTCCCCCCCTTCTGCCGCCCCACCCCCCCCCATCCCCCCCCCCCTTCTCCCCCCCCCCCCCCCCCCCCCCCTTCCCCCCCCCCCCTCCTCCTCCCCCCCCCCCCCCTCTTTCCCCCCCCCCCCCTCCCCCCCTCCTCCCCCCTCCCCCCCCCCCCCCCCCCTTCCCCCCCCCTCCCCCTTCTCCCCCCCTCTTCCCTCTCCCCTCCCCCCTTTCCTCCCCTCCCCTCTCCGCTCCCCCCCCCCCCCCCCAAAAAAACCCCCAGAATCATCCACCTTCTAATTGTAAATTATACATCGTGGAACGTTGCCCCACCGTGACAGGGTTTCCGGGGGAATGATAGCCAAATATCGACCTCCATGATTGCCAAAATATTTTCTATTCGTCCATTTAATCGGGGCTCTGATAAAAACCCCCCATCAATCTTCCCCCGGCCCCCCACCCCCCCTCTCTGTGTCCCCATGCCTGCGCATAACTATATCACATGGTCCTTGCAAATATTTCTAAATGAACACGTTCACAATTACATGTGAAGTGAAACATTCAATCAATTTACAAGCGATGTGCATCCCCTCCGTATCTTGGGAGGTTCTGTCATGAAATTTCAGTGAAGGAATCTCAGCCCTAAATTCCCCAGTAAATTACTCAAGCACATTCGACAGATATTTCTGGACACGTAGGCTACTGACATTTGATACAGAGTAAAATAGAAAATGCCCAGTTACCCAGCGAGTCGGGCAGCATCTTTGGAGGGAGGTATATGTTGAGTTGGTGTTTCACGCTGCTGACTTGCAGCAGAACCGATGAAAGATCATCAATATAAAGTTATACTTTGATTTTCTCTCTCCATTGCACTACTGCCGAGCCTGCTGACTAAGCGGTGTTTATGTGGGGAAATGATAGCCAAATATCGACCTCAATGATTGCCAAATATGTTTCTATCGTCCATTTAAATCGGGGCTCTGAATAAAACGGTTTCATCAATATGCACTCGGCCCCCCACCCCCCCTCACTGTGGTACCATGCCTGCGCATAACTATATCACATGGTCCTTGCAATATTTCTAAATGAACACGTTCACAATTACATGTGAAGTGAAACATTCAATCAATTTACAAGCGATGTGCATCGGAACTCGTATCTGTGGGAGGTGACTGTCATGAAATATCAGTGAAGGAATCTCAGCTCCTAAATTCAACCAGTAAATTACTCAAGCACATTCCACAGATATTTCTGGACACGTAGGCATACTGACATTTGATACAGAGTAAAATAGAAAATGCCCAGTTACACAGCGAGTCGGGCAGCATCCTTGGAGGGAGGTATATGTTGAGTTAGTGTTTCACGCTGCTGACTTGCAGCAGAACCGATGAAAGATCATCAATATGAAAAGTTAACTTTGATGCTGCCTGACCAGTTGAGTACTCCAGCACTTCGTATCTTATTTTTTTGTAAACCAGCATCTGCTGTTCCTTGTTTCTACAGATATTTGGTTGATGCTTTGGTGTGCAACTAGGTATCAGTTCCATTGTTTCTTATATTGTCTTTTGGATGAATGGAGGATCAGAGTGAATAGTTGGTTGATAGTCAGCGAAGGCTCAACAGGTCAAAGGTTCAGCATCTCTCCATGACTCTATCAAACAGATTTGCAACCGAGTCCCATCTGCCTGATAAATAAGGGTGCTAGAAAACTACCTGGTGAAGAGCAGGAAATTCTAATATTAATCCACGCAGCCAGCTACCTCAGATAGGTTAATTTGTTATTCAATTGTTCATAAACAATTCCACAGATTCACTGCCCTCTGCCAAATGATGTCCACAAAATCCACAATGACTATATCTCAAAACCAATCACCCACAAATGAGAATGATGTAATGTATATCTAATGTATTTTTCCTACCACATAATGGCAAACAAGACCTTTTAAACAATTAGTGAGCTCATAAAGTAAATAACAAACAGCCAAGCCCCGGAAATAAGATCATAATGTACCAGATTTCCCAAACTACTGGTCATTTTCTCCGATATGGTAAATGTAATTGCTTTTAGCAACCAGTGAATTCAGCCCAGGGTCCTGAACTGATGATGTTTATGCTTGTTGGCTGTGTTTACCGATGAGTCTAATAGATCTGTGGTCTGTGTTTGCAAAATCCTCTGGCAATTTCATAGGAATTTCAGATGTTTGGCTTCCCTTCAAAATAGTAGATGTTCATGCAATAAGGTCTCTTATTCTGTTGTCCTCTTGTTATGTCATAGAGTGATACAGTGTGGAAACAGGCCCTTCGGCCCAACTAGCCCACACCAGCCAACAATGTCCCATCCACCCTAGTCCCACTTGCCTGCGCTTGGTCCATATCTCTCCAAACCTGTCCTATCCATGTACTGTACACTGACAATGACAATTAAAATTGAATCTGAATCTGGGGATGTACCTGTCTTAACTGTTTCTTAAACAATGGGATAGTCACAGACTCAACTACCTCCTCTGGCAGCTTGTTCCATACACCCACCACCCTTTGTGTGAAAAAGTTACCCCTCGGATTCCTATTAAATCTTTTTCCTCTTCACCTTGAACCTTAGTCCTCTGGTTCTCGATTCCCCTGCTCTGGGCAACAGACTGTGCATCAACCCGATCTATTACTCTCATGATTTTGTACACCGAATATCTCGGCGCAAACCCACGCAATCACGGGGAGAACGTACAAACTCCACACAGACAGCACCCATAGTCGAGATCGAACCCCCTGGTCTCTGACACTGCAAGTGCTGTAAGGCAGCAACTCTACCGCTGTGCCACTGTTTGGATATTGGAGACATATACAATGGCAGTGGAGGTGATGAATATGTGATTCTGTTTGTAGTTTGTTTGGTTGTTTGTTTGTCTTTTTGCACAAAGTCCGCGAGCATTGCCAATTTTCATTTCACTGCACATCTCGTATGTGTATGTGACGAATAAACTTGTGACGAATAAAGACCCACACCATCCTGGCCACACACTCATCTCCCTGCTACCTTCACGTAGAAGGTACAGGAGCCTGAAGACTGCAACAACCAGGTTCAGGAATAGCTACTTCCCCACAGCCATCAGGCTATTAAACCTGGCTCGGACAAAACTCTTGATTATTAATAACCACTTTCTACTATTTGCACTTTACCAGTTTATTTATTCATGTGTGTATATATTTATATCATGGGATATGGACACACTGATCTGTTTTGTAGTAAATGCCTACTATGTTCTGTGTGCTTAAGCAAAGCAAGAATTTCATTGTCCTATACAGGGACACATGACAATAAACTTACTTGAACTTGAACTTGACTTGACTTGACTTGATGGTGGGCTGGAACTGGGTGCCATCAGTACCCTTGTGATTCCTATCTTCATACCTTTAGATGGCACAGAGAGGTAGCGTATCGTTGATAAATAAGAGAAGGCAAAGCAGATCCATGTGAAGCTGTATAGCTCACAGAGTAAGACGCTGTAGAGAAGCCTGCAGGCTTTGTGGCTGTACCTGAAAGATAGCAATGGATGCAGGCAAGGACAGTTGGATTACAGAGGAGAGGCATTCAAGGGCAACGGGTGTGGTTGGCTGTGTGAAAGAATGCAGACAGCAGGAGAATGATGAGGAGGGACAATTCACTGGGGTACAGACAGTCCGTGGCCATATCATTTGTAACTATAATAAGAGTCATGTCTGCAGCCAATTCTCAAACTAATGCTGGTTGCTGTCCTTCAATAATCCTCAGACTGCCAGTCTGCTGGTTTGCAGAGGGGCAAGAATTATCAACTGACTTTATTTTAGATTGCGGCCAGCAGGCAAATAATGTTTATTTTAATATGTGTCAGAGGGAATAGAGACCTCCTGCCTAGTATTTACAGCCGTAAGCAAATACCAGAAAGTAAGCTGAATGCTGCCACAATCTTACAAGTGCACGATTTCATTTTTTGTAAGGCAAGTTTATGAATGCTTCTTTTATCATGTATTGTTTTTGAAGGGCTTACCAAAAGGCTGGTCGTCCGATCTGTGAGTATTCTGTCTGTGGGAGTGTTCAGCTTTTTGTTACTTGCTGAGAGCCTAGAATGCAAATTGACAACATCCCACAATTATGTGGACAGAGAATATTCCTCTCCAGAGATCTTTTACATTCCTTGCCAAAGTTATGAATCAGCTTCATTTAATTTTTTTGTTCTCATTTTGAAGCGAGGTTATTCTGATTGCTGCACGACCAGCTTCAGGAACCAGGGAGAGTCCTGAGCTACCATCTACCTCATTGGGGTCTCTCAGACTATCTTTGACGGGGACCAACAATATATCTGCACCTTGTAGTGACTCTTTTGTGTACTGTGTGTGCAAAAACTGTACCTTCAAGGTACATGTGACAATAAAGTATCATTCTATTTTCCTGGGCTTTATCTTGCACTAATATTCAAGTCATTCCTTTTTTCGTATATCCGTCTACTATGGACGGATTGATTGGAATCATGTATTGTCTTTCTGCTGACTGGTTAGCACGCAACAAATACTTCTCACTGTAACTCGGTACACGTTACAATAAACAAAACTCAAACTCCAATCCCATCAGCACATTAGCTGATTGTTTCACAGATAACACAGAAGATTAATATTTGGCTGCTTTGGAGAGATGAATTAAATTCCCACCACTTACATTGTGGTCATTCAAATGGTGGCCAATTGCTTTGGTAGGAATAAGAAATGAGATGTACATTACATCATTTTCATTGTGGGTATGTGACTCCTCAGGGCCTCTGCAGAGGCAGTGGTTTTAAAAACTCCAGATACTCTATTTTGGGTTGTCAGATCTGCAATCAGCTCCTCACACTTCATTTGTCTGATTACTTTTAATTATTTACTGTCATTAAAATATTTCACAAGAATATACCACTCTGATGAAAAGTCATTGAGTGCACAGTAGTGTACAAACTCATGTACACATGCCATTGACAATGAGATAGGAGCCTCTTGCTCTCGTATCTTTGGGTAGGAGGGACTGAGATTCACTTAACTTGTTCTGCAACAAAACATTACATTTTAAATATTGATAGAAAAAAGATCTTGAGGATGCATGCATGAAAGCAAGATGTAGTAACAAGGAACTGCAGATGTAGATTTATACCAAAGACAGACACAATGTGCTGGAGTAACTCAGCAGGTCAGGCATCAGGCAGCATCTCTGGAGAAAACAAATGGGTGACGCTTTGAGTCGGGACCTTTCTTCAGACTGAATCTGAAGATTCTGTCTTCAGCCTGAAAAAAAAGGTCCTGACCCGAAACGTCACCCATCCTTTTTCTCCAAAGATGCTGCCTGACCCGCTGAGTTACTCTGTTTAAGAAGGAACTGCAGATGCTGGAAAATAGAAGGTACACAAAAATGCTGGAGAAATTCAGCGGGTGCAGCAGCATCTATGGAGCGAAGGAGATAGGCAACGTTTAGGCAACGTTTCGGCCCGAAACGTTACCTATTTCCTTCGCTCCATAGATGCTGCTGCACCCGCTGAGTTTCTCCAGCATTTCTGTGTACCTCTGTTGTACCTCTAGCACTCTGTGTCCAATAAAGCAAATTGGATCTTAATGGAAGTACAGGGTATAAAAGCAAGGAAGTTATGATGAAAAAATTGTCAGAGTTCAGCTGGAATATTGCATCTGTTTATGGGCTTTAAGCTCTGTCCCTCCATTAGTAAAATCAAGGATCCAATTTGCTTTAGAAGAGCTTTTTTTGTGCACACTTTCTCAAGATTTCTGTTTCTCCAACCATTTAAAATTCAGTTCAGTTTATTTACACCTGTCCATGTTCATTTTAGTTTATTTACACCTGTCCAAGAATTTCATTGTCCTATCTGGGACACATGGCAATAAGCTCTCTTGAATCTTGTTCTCCAGAGATGCTGCCTGACCACCTGAGTTACTCCAGCACTTTGTGTCCTTCTTTGTGAACCAGCACCTGCAGTTCCTTGTTTCTATCGCTTATTTTGCAACTGTTCTGTGCCCATAGTAAAGGCTGAGTTGATTTGACAGACTGTAAGTCTGACTAGCCATTGTCTCTTGCCCATGAGATTGATTTTTGTAAACCATAAAAAAATAGTACAAAATCTTTTGCCAGTAATTTTATCACATGCTGGTTTGACTCATTCTATTTTGCAATTAACAAACGTCTTTGTGAGAGTTTAATTTTCTTAATTGTGTCCTGATAAAAATACGATCCAGTTCTTGCGAGTTTGTGACAATGAGTCATAGATGAAACATCTTTGCCAATGTGCAGTAATTTGTTGATTACGTGGACAGTAAATGGGCTAGTTGGTCTGCTGTTCAGAAATGAGTCAGAAACCTTTTCTGTCATCTTGACCATACAGATAGCTCCAGCTTTAAGCGGTGAGATTTTAACCAGCTCCGCAAATAACCCAGGAACAAAGAACTGCAGTTGCTGGTTAATACACAAAATGACACATTGTGCTGAAGTAACTTAGCGGGTCACGCAGCATTCCTGAAGAAAATGGACAGGTGACATATCTACTTATCTATTTGTCACATATCCATGTTCTCCAGGGACGCTGCCGAACTGGGCCTGTTCCACATAGGTGATTTTTTAGGCGACTAGACTGTCACCACATGGTTGCCTGGTGTCGCCTGTATGGTCGTGAGTAGTCGCCTCAGCCACCCAAAGAGTCGGAGCGTCTTTCTGGTCGCTGCTGGATTTTCAACATGTTGAAACATTTTCGGAGACAGTCGGCGACAGTGGGTTTGATGCCAATGAGCGCAGGTTGACTTCTCCTGATGTAGGTGTAGTTGTCACCGGTTAATAGTTGTCAGGTTGTCACCAGGTTAACACAGGTTGTCACCAGGTTAATGCAGGTTGTCACCAGGTGACGTAGATTGTCGCTGGTGCTGACTACGGTTTTTTGTTGTTGTTAAAGTAACGATTCTATTTCAAATGTTATGTCGAAGGGGGGTCCAGTCGCTGTTTTTTCGGCGACCTGCTATTACAGTCGCCTAAAAATAACCTAAGTGGGACAGGTCCATTACTCCAGCATTCTGTGTCCACAAATAATCTGTTGAGTTTTAACCTTAAAAATAAATAATCATATATTCACTTCAATTGGTCATATTTAATTGCTGTGAATATATTATTTGATCCATTAAATATGATACCCTTTTATCCAGTATCTGTACAGTATGGATAGCTTGAATGTAATCATGTATCTACACTATCACATTGCTAAACTCGGAGTCCCGCCGATAGATTTCTCCAGTCTCTCCGTCCACATTGTTTGCTTATTCTGTATTTTTATTTCTATATTGCACTATTACTACGGACTGACGCTAAACTGCATTTCGTTGTACCCATACTTGCATTTGTGCAATGACATTAAAGTTGAATTGAATGAATTCTGAATTGAATTGAATATACTCTTTTCTCCCCTCTACATCGGTAAAGAATGGTCCCGACCAAAACATCATATGTTAGTTCCTTCCTCAGACGCTGCCTGACCCGCTGAGATCCTAAGGATGAATATGCAGGGAACAGGGGGATATGGACTCTGTGCTAGCAGAGGAGATTGGTTTAACTTGGCATCATGTTCGGCACAGTTATTATGAACCCAAGAGTTTGTTCCTGTATTGTTCTACGGTCAACAGGATGTTCCTCCAGCAATTTGCTTTTTGTTCAAGATTCCACCATTGGCAGTCTCTTGTGTCCTAAAATTGCCTCAAATTGATGCAAAAACTCTTATATCACGGTCTAAAGAATAGTCGAATTGTTCTTCCTGATGTTCTGGCTAAAATTTACCCCTCAGCCAACATCACTAATTTAAAGCGGATGACCAAGTCATTTTTATTGCTGCTTTCAGCGCACGTACTGACCGCTGGGCTTTTCTACATTACAACAGTAACTATACATCTTAAATACTTCATTAGTTACAATATGCTTTGGGTCATCCCGAGGTTGTGAAATCAGCCCTGTGAGACCAAATCCTTTCTCTGGTCTGATGATGGACAAGAAATGAACAGCTGCAAAAGGTAGCCTACCCTCATTTAGCCGAGATCCTCAAAACATTATGATTCATAACATCCACCAACTGGTAGCAGCCATGTGATCTGCTGGAAGAGGCCAAAGAAAAAGTTAATGATAAACAATCCAGAGGAACACTTTAAAAATTCCTCTCCCCGTCAAAGGTCCAAAACGTAAAACCACATTGGCGCAAATAGTTTTGGCCCATAAGTTTGAATAGACATTGTCCACATTAGTTAAGTTTAATTTAGTTTAGTTTATTATTGTCATGTTGTATGGATATATTGTGAAAATCTTTTGTTTGCATGCTATCCTGTCAAAGACTACACATCAATGTAAGGAGGTGGCACGGTGGCGCAGCGATAAAGTTGCTGCCTTCCAGAGATCCAGGTTCGATCCTGGCTACAGGTGCTGCCTGTACGGAGTTTGTACGTTCTCCCCGTGACGTGCGTGGGTTTACTCTGAGAACTTCGGTTTCCTCCCACATTCCAAAGACATACAGGTTTGTAGGTTAATTAGCTTAGTATGAATGTAAAATTGTCCCTAGTGTGCAGGGATTGCTGGTCAGTGTGGACTAGGTGGGTCGAAGGGTCTGTTTCTGTGCTGTATCTCGAAACTAAACTAAAAAAAACAGTGCAATGATAAAGGATAAAGGGTGTAACAATTAGAGCCAAGATATAACATCGAAGTTTGAAAAAGGCCAATTAAAGCTTGATCAAAGGCTCAGACAAATAAATAATTAATAATAGTGTAAAGTCAAAAATAATGCCCCCAAGTCTATATACTGTAGTTCGGAGCCTATTTGGAGGTTGTAGTGTTTAATAGCCGGATGGTTACAGGGAAGAAGCTGCTCCTGAACCTGGACATTACAGTTTTCAGGCTCATATACTTTTTACCACTGTGGACTTTGCACTGCTATTGTTGCTCTGTATACTTTATATATATCTGCTATCATGGTCTAGTTTACTTAGAATAACTGATGATTTATTGCATATTCATAGTTGCTGTTGCTTCGCTTAAAGTGCCTGTAAAGTTACAGCAGGTAATAATTTCATGGTTCCGGTTCCTATGACAAATAAATAAACAATCTTGACATGTGTGGCATAATCATGTGGATAAGATCAGGGAAGGAAAGTTATAATCAATTCATGTATTTATATTCCTCTATAAACCAATGCACGTTCCATGACGGCAAATGGTTTGAGTCGGAAATATTCCTGATTACCGCACACTAGTTTGTGTTGTGAATGTAGGGATGTGATTGTCGTTTAGGCTTGCAGGAAACGGCTGTGTCTTGCCTCCCAATTTCCCTTTTTGTGTGCAGGAGACTTCTATTCATGGATTAAGTTTGCATGTGCTTTACCTGCTCGGGACATAGAAATGTCCAGAACCCATGACACCAATTGGCAAAGCACACCATCCTGGCCACACACTCACCTACCCGCTACCTTCAGGTAGAAGGTACAGGAGCCTGAAGACTGCAACGACCAGGTTCAGGAATAGCTACTTCCCCACAGCCATCAGATTATTAAACTTGACTCGGACAAAACTCTGAACATTAATAACCCATTATCCGTTATTTGCACTTTATCAGTTTATTTATTCAGGTGTGTATATATTTATATAATGGTATATGGACACACTGATCTGTTCTGTAGTCATGCCTACTATGTTCTGTTGTGCTGAAGCAAAGCAAGAATTTCATTGTCCTATCAGGGACACATGACAATAAACTCTGTTGAATCTTGAATCTAGGTTGGACAGAAGTGATTATCGCACTGAATGTACAAAACTGGCAGCTTCCAAGAACACCACAGAAAAGCTTACGAAGGCATGGATAATGTAGATTGGGTAGACAGAACCCTTTTTCAAGAGTGGAAATATCAAAGACTTTACGTCAGAGCTTGAAGGTGAGAGGGGTAAAGTTTAGAGGAGATGTGCAGGACAAGTTTTTTTTACACAGAATGTGGTGGGTGGTTGGAACGCGCTGCCAGGGGTGGTGGTGGAGACAGATATGATAGTGGTGTTTAAGAGGCTTTTGGATATGCACATAGAAATATGGGAGACGGAGGATTTTGGATCATGTGCAGGCAGATGAAAGTAGTTCATCCGGGCATCATGTTAGGCACAGACATTGTGGGAGAGAGGGCCTGTTTCTATACTGTCCTGTCAGGAGAGTGAAGAAAAATGGCATTAAAAGGATGGGTGATATTGGCTGGGCCAGCACATGCTTTACATGTTGCCAAAGGAAAACCTAATTTAGAATCCTCGCTGAATTCAAAAACTAGAGAGCAAGATTTGCACCCATTATATCAGTTCCTACTAAAGCTCCCCCCCCCTCACATTAAACCAATGTTCTCTGGTACACAAAAAAGCTGGAGAAACTCAGCAGGTGCAGCAGCATCTATGGAGCGAAGGAAATAGGCAACGTTTCGGGCCGAAAACCCTTCTTCAATGTCCTCTGGTTCTTGATTCCGCTACTCTGGGTAAAAGACTGTGTATTTACCCTATCAATTCCTCTCATGATCTTATACACCTCTATAAAACTAAACCTATTGATCTTTATAATTGAATTAATCATTTTGGAATATTACATTTGAAAAAGACCCATCAAAATAATTATAGATTTCATCTTCCAATGGCCATTTGGTTTGTTTATATGACATGCTAATTAAAAATATCTTTTGCAAGCTACAGAAGCTGAATGTTCTAAAATAGCATCAGAAATGTTTCTCGGTTCATGTTACGTTGCAATTATGGAACAACCTTGTGTTTTCGATGAAGATCCAATTTCAACTCTATTGCAAAGGAATAGGTGTTTTTCAAAGGCTCTCCAAATCTGACAAAAGAGGCAAAAGTATGTTGGAGAAAAATTTTCAGCAGAAGGAAAGAACCAAACAAGACGATGAAAACATTTGATAGATTTGCAAACTACAGAGGAAAATAAGGACAGAAGCAAAAGCTGACCGAGATTTCTATTTAAGTGCAGGTTCGTTTTCATTTTAACCTACTCCATTTATAGAAACAAACAGAAGCTCAATTTTCAAATCTGACATTATAAAACATATCAGCAGGTGGCTTTGAAAGATCCTGTGGCATTATTTCAATAGAGACCACAAGCGTTCTTCCCAGTATGCTGGCCACAGTGGAACGACAGAACCCCTGACAGGGTAATGCGTAAAAACAGATAATCTCCTCATTATTGGTGTTTGTTCTGGGGTGTGCCGAGTTCCACCACATTACTGTGGTGAATACGTGTCTTCGAGTGCATCTTATGCTATAAAGTACTTTGGAAGGTTCCAATGTTTTGAGCACGGGAGTCAAGTTCTTTTTTTACCACCTGCCCTTTACACAGTTGGTATCTGGTGAAGTAAGGAATGTTTGCCAGTCTGAAAGGAATATGGCATTCGACCAGCAGTATTGATTGATGGTGACCCAGGCCATCTGTCCACATGGGTGGCTGGCTGCGTTAGCTCAAAGAATCTCTGGGCAGATATTCAATAGAGATTCCATTCCCCATCAGGAAGGCCTTAGGCCGTCTATTTCTTTCTAGAACCTAGATCCAACTAATTAGAGTCATGGAGTCATACAGTGTGGGAACAGACCCTCAGGACCAACTTGCCCACGTCAACCCACATGTCCCATCTACACTAGTCCCACCTGCCTGCGTTTAGCCCATATCCCTCTATACCTGTCCTATCCAAATGTGGACATGGAGTTCTCGTTCCAAACCTAGACTGGCATCACTCCACAACTCTTTCTCCACTACATTGACATCTGCATTTGGGCTGCCACCTGTGTGAAATTCATCCATTTTATCAACTTCACTTTTACCCACTTCTACCTCACCCTCAAACTCACCTGGACTATCTCCAATACTTCTCTCCATATTCTGGATCTTGCTGTCTCCAGGAGACAAGAAGACAATCTTCAGAAGACAAACTACCCTATGAACCCAATGACATCCACAGCTATCTAGTCCAGGGCCGTCTTAACGCATGGGCACGCTGGACAGCTGCCCGGGGCCCCATGAGCATAGGGGCCCTATGCTAATCTATGTATTGTGGAATGTTATTGTAGGATATGAAAACAGAGAAGAACATTGCAAGTGTATGACGGCATATTTGATTCGTCATAAAGAAAGTGGAAGTGTAGGGGCCCCAGTGGACTGCTTTGCCCGGGGGCCTATAATGCTGTTAAGATAGCCCTGATCTAGGCTACGCCACCCTCCCATCTTCTTGCATGTAAACAATGTTGTCTATTCTTGATATTCTTCATATGAGGCTTTCAACTCCAAGATTTCTTGATGTGAAGCATTCAATTCCAGAATTTCTGACATGTCCTACTTTTTCCACATATCTGGCTCCCTCTGTGCTGTGGTTGATGGAACCCTCATCTCCTCCATTCCCCGCATTGCTGCTCTCATCATCAGTCACACTTTCCCCTACACAGGGACCACTCTCTCCATTACTCCCTGCTTCACTCATCCCTCTCCAAGCATGGGTTCCTCCAGCGGATTTTTTATGTTGTTTCCGATTCCAGCATCTGCAATCTCTTGTGTAACCATATTTCTCCCATGGTTGCATAGACAAATGACCCGCTGAGTTACTCCAGCACTCTGTATCTATGTTTAGTCTTTTCTTTGGCTGGTTGGCACGCAACCAAAAGCTTTTCATTGTACCTCGGTACACGTGACAATAATAAACTAATCTAAACTAAACTAAAATAACATCATTCAGCTGAAGAGCTGGATGGGGGGATTTTAAGATGGACAAATATAATCTCCTGGAGATGTTTTGAAGATTCGGGAAGTTCAATTATTTACCCTTCCAACAATATCATCAGAAACAGGTGATCCGTTCGTTGTCACGTTACAGTTTGTGTAACTTCACTGTAGGCAGATTGATTGCTGCACTTTGCACAATACAACATATCAAAGATACTTCAGTGGTTCTAAGGGATTTTGAGATGCTCTAACCTTGTAATGGATGCTACATGAATTGAATTCTGTTTTAATTCCTCTGTCCGTGACATGGGCCACGTTAAATGTATTAAGTTGATTTAAAAATTGTCTAATGATCTCAGTGTTATCCCCCAGCTCATTAATCTCATGCACATCGAGTGAGAAAGTATGTTGAGAAATATGTTTCCAACACAGAGGGTTTCAACAGTTTTATAACTCCTGTCACAATGGGCTGTCTGTGTGCTGGCAAATGTTGCAACATAAAGGAAATGCCAATCTAGTGTAGGAAGATGTGTCATTTCTAATAATGTCTCCTCATGCTTTTCTGTGAATACATCATGACAAAACAGGCGATCGTGGAAAGCAGAAGAGCAGAGTTTGTTCAACACCATGAAAATAAAGGAGTATGTTAAAATTCTCCTCATAGAGCACTGGAGTCGGGTTGAGCATTTCCAGATCAGATAAAGCATGGTTAGATACAGTTTAGGTTTAGGTTCATTAAGTGTCACATGTACCGAGGTACAGTAAAAGCTTTGTTTTGCATGTGACGAATAAACTTGACTTGATTATCCCAACAGATCAGATATACCATACACAGATGGTCAGTGCAAACTCAACTATAATAGGCCAAACAAAGGTAAAGATACAGAGTGCAGAATATAGTTCTCAGCATAACAGTGCATCTGTTTAGACAACACAGTCCGCCCAGACCAGCAATCGCCCTGTACACTAGCACTATCCTACACACTAGGGACAATTTACAACTTTTTTTTCCAACCAAAGCCAAATACTGTACATCTTTGGAGCATGGGAAGAAACCGGAGCACCCGGAGATAAGCCACGTGGTCACAGGGAGAATGTACAACTCCGTACAGACAACAACCATAGTCAGGATCGAACCCGGGTCCCTGGTGCTTTAACGCAGCAACTCTGCCACTGTGCCGCCCCATTTCTATTTTTAAAAAAAGACCAACGTCTTCAATGAATTGAACAGTGCCCTAGCTTATGGTGGGAACATTCAGAAGCTCGATAATGGAATGGAAGAAGCGGCTCCTAAAAGTCTGCTGGTTTTTGCTTTCAAGTGAGAGAACCAAAAATATACTTCAACCACTCTGTTGACTTAATGTTGTTGAGTGTTCAGACATTAAAAATCAGGCTTCTCGTTTGCATCTGCACTGTGATGAGAGCAAGCCAGGTCTCCATTCTAAGTTCACCCAGGATTTATTACCTCGGTTTGGATGGTGATAGATGCAAGCACTTTCATGATCTCGATGTGAATGTCTTTTGACTCTCTGTCAAAAGAAAACCAAAAGCAAGGAGACTCAAAAGATAGACATAAAAAAAGCTGGAGTAACTCAGCGGGACAGGCAGCATCTCTGGAGAGAAGGAATGGGTGACGTTACGGGTCGAGACCCGCCGAAGAAGGAATTACTCCAGTACCCTCTGATCCCCTTGGCCACAAGGGCCACATCTAACTCCTCCCCTCTTAAACTCTCTGTGGCAGTAGACGTCTTTCACGAATTCCCCTCTCTGTGTCTATCTATCCCCTTCTTTGGCTTAAACCAGCATCTGCAGTTCCTTCCTACACAGCAAGGAGACTCAGTCAGTCCAACAGCGTGCAAAGTGAGGGCCAGCATCATGTGACTGAATGTGTTACGATCAGACGTTGAACGATCAATGCCAACATTCTGG
The DNA here is from genome assembly GCF_028641065.1 of Leucoraja erinaceus. Lineage (NCBI taxonomy): Eukaryota > Metazoa > Chordata > Chondrichthyes > Rajiformes > Rajidae > Leucoraja > Leucoraja erinaceus. Next base: position 26,666,011 of record NC_073402.1, on the reverse strand, counting down.
GAAAAGATCCAGAGAGAGTTGAAACCCTGTGTTTGCAGAGTTTCCTGTAAAAACACCCCTTCTGTTCACAAAACTATCAATTAAATACTAATTAATGGTATTTTAACCATTTTAATGACATCTCAGTTGTGTGGACAAAATCATTTTGGCTTTCTTGGTAAATCAGAGGGATGCACAGGGTTCACAAAGGTCACAGATTCTTAGAGTGTTTATTGCCAAGAAACATAAAAAATAGGTGCAATAATTGGCCATTTGGCCCTTCGAGCCAGTACCGCCATTCAACATGATCATGGCTGGTCATCCAAAATCAGTACCCAGTTTCTGCTTTCTCCCCCCACCCCTTGATACCGTTAGCATTAAGAGCCATATCTAACTCTCTCTTGAAAACATCCATTGAGTCGGCCTCCACTGCCTTCTGTGGCAATGAATTCCACAGATTCACAACCCTTTGGGTGAAAAGTTTTAATCCTCATCTCTGTTCTAAATGGCCTACCCCTTATTCTTAAACTGTGACCCCTGGTTCTGGACTACCCAAATATCGGGAACATTTTTCCTGCATCTAACCTGTCCAATCGCTTAAGAATTTTATATGTTTCTATAAGATACCCTCTCATCCTTCTAAATTCCAATGAATCAATCAGGAAGCCAATTGGCCCATTGAGATCTATCTGGCATATTCAAAAGCATATAGAGTCAGGAGACATACAGCTCTGACAAACAGCCCTATGGGCCAACTTGCCTATGCCAACCAAGATGCCTAGAAGGTTGGCTGGGGAGGCAAGTACTGTAATTGAGAATTTTTTAAGTGGAAATTGATAGGTTCTTGATTAGTAGAGGTGCCAAAGGGTACAGGGCCAAAGCAGAAGAATGGGGTTGAGAGAAAAATAGATCAGGCTAAAGAAGGGTCTCGACCTGAAATGTCACCCAATCCTTCTTTCTGGAGATGCTGCCTGTCCCGCTGAGTTATTCCAGCATTTTAGACAATAGATAGTAGGTACAGGAGTAGGCCATTCGGCCCTTCAAGCCAGCACTGCCATTCAATGTGATCATGGGTGATCATCCACAATCAGTACCCCGTTCCTGCCTTCTCCCCATATCTCCTGACTCCGCTACCTTCAAGAGACCTATCTAGCTCTCTCTTGAAAGTATCCAGAGAACCGGCCTCCACCGCCCTCTGAGGCAAAGAATTCCACAGACTCACAACTCTCTGTGTGAAATAGTGTTTCCTCATCTCCGTTCTAAATGGGTTACCCCCTATTCTTAAACTGTGGCCCATCTTATGTGCCTATCTTATGTTTAGTGATACTTGTACTGAACAGTGTACAAAAATGAATTTCGTTGTGCCTCGGTTCATATGACATATATACCATACCATAAAGGCTTGATGGGCCAAATGGCCTAATCCTGCTCCTATGTCCTGTGGTCATATGACAAAAGGTGAGATTTCTGGCTGCCTTCTCCTTCCCGCCCTCCCCAAACACTCTCCTCAAAATAACTCTGGGTTATTGAAGGAGAAGTCTACCTTGCGTGATGTTCATTACTCAGAGCTGAAACGCTGCCCTGATTATCGGCAGTGAAGCTGGTGGACTGCTGAGCAAACCTCACGATGATTGATAATCATCATTACAGGAGATGCACTTGGATCCCAGCTTGAGATCTTTGTTTTGTCTGGCTCTTAATCAGCCCATGCAGAGATTTTCTCAGATACAAGCAGGTTTCTTACATTTTCGTTTCCTGGAGCTTTGACATTTTTTCTGTAATGCTGCAGATTCTCCGTCGTTTGGCAATGTCACCACGTAGCACAAAGGTTAATGGAAATAAACTCAGATACAAACCGGATAACACTTCGATGGTGTTCGACCTCACGTAAACCATAATGCCTCAGATGCAGCTCCTATTTGTATAGTACGAGCAAAAAGAGGCACC